>NC_088649.1:16987870-17046176 GCF_964019385.1 Sycon ciliatum | reverse complement strand
CATTTATAAAGACAGGTAAGTCTAACAAATGAAGACTGAGACCTCTACAACAGGGTTTTTATGCCTGAAAGCAGATGCATGATTTAACAAGCAGGTTGTCAGTCTAGATTTTATGCGCAGATGGAGAAAAAAATGCGCAGAATTTTTGTAATGAGATGAAAAGCAGAAATAATAAGAAAAGATGAAATGAAAGCCTGCTCACAACCCCGCCCAGCCTTGCGAACAGGGTATGGTGGATTAAGAGTCCGGTTCAACGCTCGAGCAAGCGCTTTCCACTCAAGGTGTTCACAGCAACTGATAGGAACTCATATGGGGAAATTATAGAAAATAAATAATAAGATAAAGAGAATAAATTTCAACGCACCTCAATAAACGGAGCCCCACATACAGTACCTCAGAAAAGTGAATCTTCCAACCAGGGTTTTTGTTGACGTCGCAACCAGGAGAGAGAGAGAGAGAGAGAGAGAGAGAGAGAGAGAGAGAGAGAGAGAGAGAGAGAGAGAGAGAGAGAGAGAGAGGGCTGTGCAATTGTAACGCAACTGGTGGTGTTAGTGGATATTGTATCGTAACTTGTCGCTCTTGGTCCTTTTTCTGCTCATGAATACTGGAATACATTCGTCTTTAATCGACTGCCGTTTGAAAGAGAGAATAATGCTCCGGAGCGTCGATAACTAACTTTCATAAGCAATGCATTCGCCATTGTGCCTGAAGACCTGGCCTATGACATAGCACCACGACAGAAATTGTGCGAAACAGGAAACGTTTTTTGATTATGTGGCGTGCTTGAGAGAGCACATAAAGAATGCAGTGGTGATTCAGAAATCATCTCTGCACAAGACCATTTTTGAAGATACTACTTGGTCCGCGTCAGCGATATTGTCGCTTATCTTTCGACAATTTGAACTTAGACTTTGGACATGAACGCGTGCACTTGAAGTGATAAAACTTGGTACGATGGACGGTAAGGTATAGAATGACAACTAGCTGCGAGGAATTTATTGTCCAAGGAAGGATTCCTACTTTTTTCGGTCCTCCTCGTCACTGCTCTCAGCGCTGGCGACAAATATTTTTGCTCGGGATCGACTCTCTTGCTTTTGCAAGCTCATCTCTCTTCCTCTCCGCTGCCTGGCTATTTTCTAAAGAGAAGTCGATCGTGACGGTCGCCTTCTCTACAGGACTTCGCGTGGGCAGCACGACACCCTGTGTGGTTCGAATCAGACGCCGTTCTTTGCAAGATTTTATTTTGAACGACGACGACGCGTACAGTACGAGTCGTACTTGCAAATCTCCACAACGCGCTGGATACTCCGAGCGTTGAGCTGGAGGTAAGGGAGCTGCGATCCTAGCTTGATGAGCGATCCCTGAGGTGAGCGATCTCGGCCGTTCAGCAAAATGGAGCTGATTCCGAGTAGCCGATTACTTTCTTGTGGCTTGCGCTGCTCTTGCCTGCACAGCGTTACAAGATAATCTATTTTGATGCGGCGCTGTATCAATCAGAATCACCCACCTGTCGCTCTCGAAATCCACTCGAACTCTAGCTAGACCTTTCAGGTACTAGCAAACTAACTTGCTAACCAAAATTGGGATGAAATGGGCTGCCAAGTAAGCATTGGCGACATATAAACAAAGCTCAAAGATAAGCGACAATATCGCTGACGCGGACCAAGTACTTCAAAAAACTTACTCTCTTTCCTCTCGCACTGGATCTTGCAGGAAATTTGGGCTCTCCTCTGCCTCCATCTCTTTGTACTCGACTAGAGCGGCACAGGGAGGCAAACAGGAAGCAGAAATACAGGCTGATGAGCTTGAAATCAGTTCTTACGGCGCCGGGAGCTGAGTTATGACGGCGGCGAAAGGCTTTTGGTCTGTATCCTTTTGTTCAATAGCGAATTAGTAGGACAGTGAGAGGTCGTTGTACCATGAATTTTACATCAGACTGTCATCGAAGTTTTGTTTCAATTAAATGTAAGGGGCCTTCCGTAAATATCAATATTAATTTTTATTAGTAGAAAGGAAAAGGACATATGGAAACGAGTTAAGAGTAACTCTCCACCACTGTAACTAGATACTATTATACAGTCAGAAAGTGCAACAACTAGGCACAAAACTGACAGAGTACTCAGACATTCGACGTCCTGACACCTAGCCTCAACACATCTCCGTAGCGCTAACCGACAGCCTTCCAACTTGGAAGGTTCAAGGTTATGGAAAGACGAAAGAGGGGAATAGGGTTTTATTGCGAAACGAATAAATTTTGTTTCAACCCAACCTCATCCCCCCCCCCCCCCCGAACAAAAAACCGTTGACATACACCTGCATATATAGCAAAAGTTGCAAGTGTGTTACTGCTCCTACCTCCATGTGCATGATCGTACCAATGTTTTCTGAAACGAAATTGATCAACCCCCTCCCAGTACCCCACCTCATAACGAACATGTTTCGTATCGTAAAAAAATAGTTCAATATCAATTTTGTGGACGACCCTAAGACCATTGAAAATCAACCCATGAATCAAACCATCGGTGCTCTCACGGTTCACAACATCACTAGGTAAGGTACAATGTACACGTACTAGGCACCGGCAGATAATGCGGGTAGAAAAATTGGCAGAATTCGGTACTTTTTCTGATAAGTTTCATGCATGTTTGGTATGTGGATAAAGAAATGGAGCCGCTGAGGAATTGCCCGCCATAAGGTTTGTATGGTTCTGCCAGTTTCACTGCTTTTCGAGCAGAATCTGCCACCTTTTCGAGCAGAATCTGCCAGTGAGTAACATGTACGCCTGAAAACGATTTTGGAAACTACGTGTTCGTAGCCAAGAGCTTGTAGCGGATCATTTCATTTCATTTTTTTCACCTTCCCATCACATAGCATTGTTCAGTATTGACATTCCATGTGGAATGTTTATGTACTAAGTATGTTCTTTTTCAGCACCACGCGGTACTGGCCAATGAAGGATGATGATGATGTGGGAGATAGGCAGACATGCAAACGGGGCATTGAATTTGTTTTCAAATACTCTAATTTCAGAAATTTTAGGTACAGAGAAGCAGTTCCCTATTGGATTATGTGTGATAGTAATAATATTGTTCGGTGTATTGAAATTAATGTTTAGGTATGAAACAGATGCACCGAAAATAAAAGTACACCGAAAATTTGTGAAATTACAGTAGAGTAAAACCTGTCAAGGCGCGACCACTCTGATTGGGAGACCACCTGTCTCAGGGACCACTACAGCTGGGACCAGGGGATGCTATTTTCAGTCAAGTGACCCCCGTCCAGGAAACCACCTGTACTCGCGCGACCCCGTTTTGAATTTCCCCTGCGTGGTCGTCTTAGACAGGTTTCACCATAAAGTGTAAATGCAATAAACGACTTACCGTCGTCATCATCCAGGTCAAATTCCTCTTCATCACCATGGGGTGGATTGGACGCCCAGCCTTTCAGCTCAGCCATGGCGGATGATCCGCTGCACAGCTTGACCGCCACGTTGTACTTTTCCGCGTCGTTTCCACCCACATGGATACCGAGCGCCGAAGCTTTCTTCCCGGCCTCGTCTAAGGTGTACAGCACACAGCCGCTCTGCCCAGTGCTGGAGTCGATATAATGCTTGACGAGCGCATCGTTGAACCCTTCCACACTGCCCGGTGCTTCTACCCAATACTTGCATTTCTTTGCAGGGCCCCAAGCGCCATTCGCGTAGATCCTCCCTGGAAAGCCGAGCAGGAACGAGTTTTTCTTCTTTTCAGTCGCATTTGGCGCAGCCTTCAACACCTTGCTCAAAGTCGTGAACGGAGCTGACATGGTGGTCTCCCTCGAGGCAGCAACAATGCCATAATCGTGTGGGAACCGATCTGCCTTGGCACTTTGCTTCGCATTCTTTTCGTACCATTCAGGCACCTTCAGCCACCCATCGGCATTCTTCTTTGTTATCCTTTTGGACAGAAACACAGGTGACGGGCCTTCACTAGTCTCCTGCCATTTCTCGATGATTTGCACCCACCGGTAGTCGCCGCAATTGTAGCAGTAAAGGTTGTGAGCCGCAGTGGCCAGGTAATAATACTCGCCAGATAGCCGGTTCAGGTCGTGCAGCAAAAACGCCGTCCCGCGGCCACTCTCGCCGCACTTCGCGCAGCCACATCGGATGTTGAACGTGGCGTGGTAGGGTGCGTGGTGCGGCGAGTCAACTGGCGGCTCGTTGGCGATTTTGCGATGATCGGTCGATTCAATCAGGATTTCCTCTTCAAACCCAGCATTGGAAGTCGCCATTGCTTCTGCCATGCTTCATCAAGAGAGTCGGTTTGCTACGAGGAAACGAACGGAGGCAAAACCAATACAGTGAAGTATTCAATCGATCGATCGTCGCATGCGCTTGCAGTACACTTTCGGTATGTATCACACACGCACAGGCTTTTGCAGTGATCTGAAGGTGACCCTGCGTAGATCTACGCGCCTGGGGAACGTGCTTGCGATGTAGACTCATGCGCTGCGTACATGCGTCTTGGCTGGCTCAAAGCAGATACTCAGTAAGCAGATACGCTTTGAGCAGATTCGCTGTCACGTCACGAAGCTCGTTGTGACGGATAGTCGTGTGACCGCCAGTGCTGCAGGAAAGTACATGATTGTTCTTGAACGAAGTAATTTACTTCGTTCAAGTATTAAAGGGGAAGTATACCCTAAAATCAAATTTTCACCAGTTGTAGTCTTCGGGGTGCTGAGTCGAATGGTCTTGGTCCGAGGAAGCTGAGACGCTCCCTTCCTACTTGAATCCCAATCGAACTCGCGCACTTCCACCGAAACTGGGTGACTGCGCCCTACTAGATGGGGATTTGTATGCAAAATGTCACTAAAAGCGCCATTTCGTTCTTATAAAAGCACGGATGACCGCGATTGGCCCATATGTTGTAGTCTTTTGGACGCTGAGTCGACTGGTTTTGGTCCGAAAAGGCTGCGATGCAGCGTTCCTCCTTTATTCCCAATCGAACATGGTTGAACAAGCGGTCACGTGCTCCTGCGTACGCCAGTCACCTGGTCACCGTGCCTGCAGGGTACAACTTACTAGCCTGTTTGACCTTTTTTGGGTGCAGTCCTGTCACTCGAGTTGAACTCGAGTTGAACCTTGGTGTGAAAGTTCTCGCCTGCTGGCGCGGTGACCAGGTGATTTGGGCACCCAGGAGCACGTGACCGCTTGTTCAACCATGTTCGATTGGGAATAAAGGAGGAACGCTGCATCGCAGCCTTTTCGGACCAAAACCAGTCGACTCAGCGTCCAAAAGACTACAACATATGGGCCAATCGCGGTCATCCGTGCTTTTATAAGAACGAAATGGCGCTTTTAGTGACATTTTGCATACAAATCCCCATCTAGTAGGGCGCAGTCACCCAGTTTCGGTGGAAGTGCGCGAGTTCGATTGGGATTCAAGTAGGAAGGGAGCGTCGCAGCTTCCTCGGACCAAGACCATTCGACTCAGCACCCAGAAGACTACAACTGGTGAAAATTTGATTTTAGGGTATACTTCCCCTTTAAGGAGGCTCCGAACAGTTGCGCAGCGCAGTGTAAAAAGGGCACCTCCAAAATCTGTTTTTTGCCGCGAGATTCAAAAAATATCGCGTTCCATGCGAAAACAAGCTGTTGTTCAGAAAGAAGTTTTTTGATTTCTCTGTGCTCGCAGTTGTTCCAGGATGTAGTTCTACTTGTTGCAGTGTTTCTGTAGCCGTGGCAGTTTCTACGCTGGAATGAATCACTGACCATGGATAATGCAAAACAAAGGCAGTTCCTACGCTGCTTGATTTTTTTCTGAAAACTTTGCTGAAGCGGTACGCGTTGGCCACAAAGAAGAAAGTAATTACTGACGAAGAAGGGTGAGAAAAGCAGGCTGAAGTCAGTGAAGACATCGATGTCGAAAGAAGTGATACTAGTACTGGTACTGGAATTTAGCATGGACTACCTGTGGAGCATGAAGTGGCTGCCCACTCGCTGGTAAGTGGACCCACTTGCAGCTCCAGTCGCACGAGTGCCGTTTGAAACTTTCGGTGGATCCTTGAGTATCCTGAGCTCAATGGATAACGTATCTCAGAGCTGCTGAACTTGGGCTGCTGTCCCTGTAGGAATGAGGTTCGTGTCAACCACTGTACTGTACTGATGGTGTAAGGAAAGCGCTGGCCAGAAGCTTGTGTTTTGAACCAAGGACGAACTTCTAAATCCTGCTCTTGTAAAAATGGGGATGCCGCAACTAAGATGTACACACTCAGGTGTACATTGGGTAAATAATGTCTATGGCTGAATATTTTGAATCTTTTCCTATGCGCAAGTGCATGCATTTATGTGTGTGTGTGTATGTGCGCGTGTGTACGTGCACGCACGCGCGCGTGTGTGTATGTGTGTGCAAGCTGTTGAAAGGCGTAATCCGAGCACAAGTTGCTATGTCTAACGTAGTTTCGCTATCCTCGCTTCAGCGGTGGGCAGGTGTATGAGTGTGTGTGTGTGCGCACATGTGTGTATGTGTGTGTGTGCGTGTGTGTGTGTGTGTGTGTGTGTGTGTGTGCGCACATGTGTGTGCGCGCGTGCTCGTGCCCGCACATGTGGGTTCGCATGCAATGTTGATCTGGGTTATGCACATGTTCCCACGAGTACACTGTGTGCATGTGCATGCAAATGTCTGCGTACATGTATGTGTGTATGCACGTGCGTGTGTGTGCATGCACGTGCGTGCGTGTGTGCGCATGCACGCGCGCGCATGTGCAAAGCTAGGTGTGGAAGGGGGGGGGGGGGGGGGGGGCTCACGGTGCTGGTTCTGTATAGCTCTATTCTCTGGTGTTCGCAAGGACAGTGTGGCAGTGGCTTTACAGTACAGGGGGTGCATGTGAATGCACATTTGTGAACCGCATTTGAGACACAAAAAAGAATTGCTAAGAGATCATGACAGTACACTACATGTACATGGTATGTGTGCACGCCAGCGTGTGTAGATGCATATTGCCCTTCACATACATTGTACATAGCGTATGTTTTTCTGGAGTCTGCTGCTATCAACGCACTGGCAAGTGACAACCAGCAAATGCACGCCCAGTGCAGTGGCTGGTCTTCATGCTTTTATTTACACTAAGTCCTACTATGGTCCAGTATGGACTAGTAGTGTTACAATGATGCGTGCATGAGAGTGCATGTGGGTGGGTGTTTACATGTATGTGCGTGTGTACGCGCACGTGTGGGTGTCTAGTGTGCCTGATTTTGAATGCCTGATTTCACATTATTCATGTGCCAGTTTCATGGTCGAGGTTGTTATGAAACCTCGCTGCCTTACATGTACACTACTCGTATATCAATGTGCTAGGACTGATGGCTACATGATGTACATGTAATGATACATGTACCTTTCCAACCACAGACTATCTGGTATGTCCAAAGGAGGTTGCAGCATGAAAATAACTTCTTCTAACATAATATTACCATACTACCATGTCATTGGTAGTGCTATGTAGTCAAGAAGGCAAGAATGGTCAGATTTTCTAAAAATGCTATTTTCAGAATGGGCCTAAAAATACCATAATTATTTTGATACCTATATTGTTTCGTAGGGGCCTAAAGTGCCTGGTGACACCATCAAAACTGTCCATTATCGGTTTCCTTGGGGCTCATGGATCACAGAAAGCCACAAAAATCGATATGTCCATGGACAAAATGTTGCAGGCGGAACCATTTCACAATTCAGCACACGATGGAAATTTCGGTACCCGTAATTTCGAAAAAGTGGCTCGCCAAGGGCAAAACCAAGACACAGTCTATCTTGTGTACCCAAGATACCTCCAAATGTGGTTCTTAAACATATGATGAAGAAAATGCTTAGTATCCTCCCTCCAGGAGCCTTCTTTGGGTCAAAAACCAATTTTTTTACCATTATTTTGCCGAAAATCAAGAAATTGTACACTCACTAAATACACCAGAATACCTCTTATATGCCTGGTGACCCTACCTAAAAACTATACCAAGTTGAAGAGGAGACATCACTCCACCATTCTATGCATAAAAAACACAGGGTGTCCATGGACCTTTTATTTTTACTTCTTTAGGTGGGAGCCTCCTTAATTAAGGCAAAAATCACCAGTTGTAGTCTTCGGGGTGCTGAGTCGAATGGTCTTGGTCCGAGAAAGCTGAGACGCTCCCTTCCTACTTGAATCCCAATCGAACTCGCGCACTTCCACCGAAACTGGGTGACTGCGCCCTACTAGAGGGGGATTTGTATGCAAAATGTCACTAAAAGCGCCGTTTCGTTCTTATAAAAGCACGGATGACCGCGATTGGCCCATATGTTGTAGTCTTTTGGACGCTGAGTCGACTGGTTTTGGTCCGAAAAGGCTGCGATTCAGCGTTCCTCCTTTATTCCCAATCGAACATGGTTGAACAAGTGGTCACGTGCTCCTGGGTGCCCAAATCACCTGGTCACCACGCCAGCAGGCGACAACTTTCACACCAAGGTTCAACTCGAGTTCAACTCGAGTGACAGGACTGCACCCAAAAAAGTCAAACAGGCTAGTAAGTTGTACCCTGCAGGCACGGTGATCAGCTGACTGGTGTACGCAGGCGCACGTGACCACTTGTTCAACCATGTTCGATTGGGAATAAAGGAGGAACGCTGCATCGCAGCCTTTTCGGACCAAAACCAGTCGACTCAGCGTCCAAAAGACTACAACATATGTGCCAATCGCGGTCATCCGTGCTTTTATAAGAACGAAACGGCGCTTTTAGTGACATTTTGCATACAAATCCCCATCTAGTAGGGCGAAGTCACCCAGTTTCGGTGGAAGTGCGCGAGTTCGATTGGGATTCAAGTAGGAAGGGAGCGTCTCAGCTTTCTCGGACCAAGACCATTCGACTCAGCACCCCGAAGACTACTACAACTGGTGAAATTTTAATTTTTGCCTTAACTTCCCCTTTAAGCTTGTCTGTAGTCCGAGACGTCATGCCATGGTCAGAACAGACTCAGCTGGCTAGATTTGTCAGTCGAGTCTGTCTGTAATCTGTAGCCAGTGTAGGTGTACTTCGGGATAGGCCGAGGACATTACCTCATTAGTAAACATTCATTCTGTTGTTGGAACCAGGGAGTCGTATAGACCCGGGAGGCGACACGCGCATCACTTGTGCACAACCATGATCGACTCAACGATTCAAAATATTACGACCTGCTCGGTGTGGGACAAGTCCGTACATAGGTCATAGCGCGCGGGAAATCCATACATAGCTATATATCGAGAAATCGTC
This sequence comes from Sycon ciliatum, assembly GCF_964019385.1. Classification (NCBI taxonomy): domain Eukaryota; kingdom Metazoa; phylum Porifera; class Calcarea; order Leucosolenida; family Sycettidae; genus Sycon; species Sycon ciliatum. The sequence continues at coordinate 17,036,917 of NC_088649.1, read as the reverse complement.
GTCTTCGTCCTTTCGCCGAACAATTGTGGTCAGACTTTCGATCTCCATTGCCGAAATACAGCCATCTGTGGCCATCGCTGAGGAGTTCACTAATAAAGGGTCTTGTTCACTGGCTTACTCACTGGCTTTGCACTGCCACTGGAACTCTGAGGCACTTTGACCACCTAAGATGAGGTAATCCTTTCTTTACAAATTGCCTCCATATTTTCTCGCCTTTAGGGCAATGAAGTAATTTTTTTCCTCGTGACTAACTTCGACAGACCAAGTTGCCCTGTCCCAGTGATCTACAATACTTATATTGCACATTTGTGAAATATTGGACCTATCCAGATAAACGAAATGACTTTTATTCGAAATTACATTTTTCAAAGTTTTCCTTCACAAATAGTCCCAATTTGTTCTCACCTTTAGGGCAATGAAGTAATTTTTTTCCTCGTGACTAACTTCGACAGACCAAGTTGCCCTGTCCCAGTGATCTACGATACTTATATTGCACATTTGTGAAATATTGGACCTATCCAGATAAACGAAATGACTTTTACTACGTAGTAAGTTTTATTCGAAATTACATTTTCCAAAGTTTTCCTTCACAAATAGTCCCAATTTCTTCTCACCTTTAGGGCAATGAAGTCAATTTTTCTTCAGGACTAACATCGGCTAACAAAGTGGCACTGTCCCAGTGATCTACAATACTTATAATCATTACACATGTGAAATATTGGGAGTCACAGAGTGAGGAAATGGCCAAATTGAAACTTGAACTGTTCTGCCAAGTTTTATGCAGTGAGCGCAGGGCTGAGAGCCCGCAAGAGCCATCCCGGAAGATCTTGTGCGCCACCAACCGAACCTTCAGTGAATGTTCACAAGGTTAGAAGCTCGCACAGATAACACACATTGGATGCTAATACTAGTATAATACAATGCACTCAGGAATGTGTGCAAATACAACAGAATTAATTCCAAATAAAGTCAACAACAGCTGCCTCAACACAGTGCTATCAACCTTCCGTATTTTCCATATTTGTACGGAAAATCACTACTTCGTCCGCGCTATGGATTTTGAGAAAAATAGACGGAAAATTGAACGGGATTGATCTGTATGTATAAGCATTGCAAGTGCAAGCTGAGCGATGAAAAGAAGAGAACCGAGTGGAAAGAAAACGCTGCAGTGGAGAGTCCTTAGAAAAGACTTAAAAAATATCATAATATCGCTGCACGAGATCATCCTTATACATGTAAGTTATAACGTCAGCTGATCGTACTGTGGTTGATTCATACGGCGGTAAATACACACCTGCCTACACACGCTCTCTAAACTGAAAAGTTATTCTGGCACAGAGCTCTCCTTCCCGCCACCACCACCATCATCAGTTCGCGTCTGGCGCCTAGTCGATGCAGGATGAGTGGTGTCCGACATAGCAGGCTGGTACATCAGGTAGCGTATGGCGCATAGCAGATGACACAGCAACAACATAGCTTGATTGCGACGTACCTTTCGTCCCGGCTGGACTCATCAGGCAATCTTCTTCTTAGATGTCTTCACAAGGAGCTTGACTCGGGAGAATGAAGTTGAAGACTCCACTGCAACTGCACTTATGGTTGGTTCACACCTGGCAATATGGGGGTAAATACACGCCTGCCCAGACACGCTCTCTAAACTGCAAAGTTATTCTGGCACAGAGCTCTCCTTCTCACCACCACCACCACCACCTTCAGTGCGCCCCTGGCGCCTAGTCGATGCATGGTTAGCGGTATCCGACATAGCAGGCTGGCACATCAGGTAACGCATGGCACATAGAAGATGGCAACGACATAGCTTGATTGCGACGTACATTTCGTTCTCTTGGTTGTGCTGTAGCCTGAAAAAGGAAATAAGACAATGCATCCACATGACACAGACAAGTAATTACTGTTACAAATAATGCATACTGCTTGATAACAGAGAAAGAAAGTCAGTGGTCACACAAGTTTTTGGTCGTCCCTGAAACGAATATCGTTCCAGGGGGGGGGGGGGGGGGAGCTAAAATCTCAGTCGACTGACGCTATGCATACACATGTACATGCATGCGATTTTCGTCGTCCATTCATTTTGGAGGGTGGAGAGGAGGTCCGAGTACGAAATGAATGATGTTTTTTTCAGGGATGACTAATCACTTTTGCGATGACCCCTTATTGCATCAATTTATCGTTTGAGTCCCACATTTATTATGTTGGGTCCAGATTTCAAAACTCGTGAAGTTCGAGGCGAAAAACAGGCCGATGAAGGGACGCCAGTAATTCAGTCTAGTCCGGTGTCATGGAGAGGGACCGATGAACCGGCAATAAGAGAATTCAATACACATGCTACTCTTCAGTTCATTGCTGGGGAAGACTACTCAAGGCCACGTCACTCCGGCAATTCAATGTACAAATCAGCAGCAACACTTGCAAACGCATTCCTACCAGCTGACCAGCAAGTTACCAGCCATCAGCTCTTCAAATAATTCCAACTTAACAAAGAGAGGATATGGACAGATCGGAAAGTATCGTGGCAAGCTCAGGACAACACACGTCCGGCCCTATGTAACAACAGTGGAAAGTGCGTGCCATGGTATATTTTCGAAGGCATATCAAGAACCAGCTAATGTGGACTGGGAGTCCATTTGCATCGTCCGATCAGCTGCTACAAGTGCCGTGAGCCAATGGCAAACACGTTTGACAGAGACTACTACCTCTACTGAATGCAACTTTGGCATGGCAGAGATCTACAAGCACGTTATCTTATCTATCAATAGAGTTGTATCCTCGTATGACTATGTGAAGTGTGAGGCCGTACTGTACTGCAGACGTGTCTACGACTTGGTTGGAAATGTACGCAACAGTTCCCACCCTCTTGACCAGAGATCGCACATACCCTGGGGTTTTGATGGGTTTGTACGACTCCCAGCTCTTGACTTTTGTTGGGTGTACGAGACGCACGCACAGTTTTCTTAGGGTGAGTACTTTTTCATGTAGTACTGAATGCGGCAAGCAGGACTCGCCCATCCGCCCCTCCCCAAATGGACCAACTCGAATGTTTGCGGAGGTAGGGGTGCTCTGGCGGGATTTTACGACACACAAGCGCGCACACACGCACACAATATACACACGCACACACATACACACCAACGCACGCTATGTCGCACGTCTTGGGCATGGCTTCGTGAATACAAAATTATTTAATGTTATAATTTATAGTATCCAAATGTTAGAGCAGCTTTACAAAACCTACCGTTCAATACCGGATCATCTTGTGACAGCTTCCTTGCAACACCCATGACTTGACCCCACTTCGTCTTGACGTCGGGAAATCGTTCACACCGGAGTTGGGACACGACTCATTGAAATCCAGGCCTATCTGCAGCTGGGAGCAGGATAGAGCTGATGGACGTCTGCAGCGGCTGTAGAACAACCATAAACGAGTCTTCTTTCTCCGCAGTCAGGCGGGACAGCAGCTTTGCAACGCAAGCTTCTTGACTTCTGTGGGTCTTTAGCGGCTGGGATTCGGAACGCTCTGTAGAAACCATTGAACAAGTGTAGTATCCCTGCCCGACCAATACGGAAGCAGTACGGAACTAATACGGAGCTTGCCTGATGTATATTTAGTGTATCTCCGTATGTAAGCGTACGTCGTCTGCTGCATAAAAGCGGCTGCGCATTTCTGTTTTGATGAAGAGAAGATTAGATTAGATTGGATAGCAATGAAAGCTAACTCGAAGAATAAGGATTCAGCCTCTAGGTGAGCACCGGAGAGAAAGTCAGTTATTTTGCCGCTTCTTCTTTCACGAACGATTATATCTCAGGTGTGTACCTGAAAGTAGAATAAAAGTAATTATTGTTGATTTCACCGCGCCTACCACTCGGCTACCTATTACATTGGTGGCAGCGGTGTGTTTTAGAACAACGTGATTCGACCCCAGACTACCATGGCGATTCTAAGCGACCTGCTACCTTCATGAATACTACCGGTGGTGATGGCGAAGCTGATGAGGACGACAACAGGCAGGCTGCTGCCCAAGACAAGGAGGGTATTCCCTAAGACCACCAGCGTTTGATTTTCGCCGGCACGCAGTCGGAAGCAGGAGCCCACTCTTCACTTGGTACTTCGTCTCCGTGATGGGATGCAGATTTTCGTCAACACTCTTCCTGGCTAGACCATCACTCTTTACGTCGCGCAAAGCGATGCTATCGACAATGTGAAGACCACGATTCAAGACGAGGAGGGAGGTCATTTGTCTGACGCGTAGCTAGCCGCTCTGAGTGACGGGCTCAACCAAGATGACGATAAAACCTGGCTCACCCTCCGCCATAGCTCCAGCCGCCGCCGTGGTTACTAACGCTGATTCCAGGTATGGCATTTTCTTTCCTGTCTTCCTTCAGTCTCCCTGTTCTCTTCAGTCTTCCTTTATGCGAGTGTGTGAATCCAGTTTAGTTTGGTAGGCGTCTGATCATGGTGAGCCACGGCTTACCCAGCTAACGTGGGACAATGTGTGTGACAACGCCCCTTATAGATATAGTGTATTCAGTTGGGTTTTTGAACTGCGATGTTCCTGGCGGGTTGTGCCAGCGTTGTGCAGCAAGAGTGCTGTAGTGTTTCAGGTCCTATTTGGAGGACAGTTCTTTCCCCTTTTGACCCCGTGAGATCGTGTGAACCTGGTGTGCTTCTACTTTATGATTTTTTATCAGTTCATTTCTTCTGTCTACTCTAAACGTTATCATTTCCGATATAATTTGCCATCTTCCGGTTGACGCTGTGTTCGTAACTCTTCACTAATTTTTTGAAAACCACGAGGGCGTGATAATCTGTAGGAAGGGAGGGTGTAGTATCCCTGCCCGACCAATACGGAAGCAGTACGGAACTAATACGGAGCTTGCCTGATGTATATTTAGTGTATCTCCGTATGTAAGCGTACGTCGTCTGCTGCATAAAAGCGGCTGCGCATTTCTGTTTTGATGAAGAGAAGATTAGATTAGATTGGATAGCAATGAAAGCTAACTCGAAGAATAAGGATTCAGCCTCTAGGTGAGCACCGGAGAGAAAGTCAGTTATTTTGCCGCTTCTTCTTTCACGAACGATTATATCTCAGGTGTGTACCTGAAAGTAGAATAAAAGTAATTATTGTTGATTTCACCGCGCCTACCACTCGGCTACCTATTACACAAGTACCGGTACTGCACTCTGTCAACCCGCAAGTATTTCTTCCAATTCATGATTATTCGCAACTTTTTATGCAGTACCCGCACCAGATCAGAAGCCGCAAGTAGCAAGGTTGAAAGTTTCAAGACAAATTGAAAAATATAACACTGTAACAGAAAATTAGAATTCAAACCATACCTGTGGCCCAAGCCAATACAGACTGAGCGTTCACCACTGGTTCACGCGAAGAGAACGTAGATCTACGTCAGATGAGGTTTCCTTAGGATCAGGAGGTGATTCTTGACCCGGATCTGGATAGCGATCAGCAGCCCTCTCTGCCTCCATCACGATCATCAAATGCAACTAATTACTTGGAAAAGTACTTCATTCTTCTTCTTCTTCTTTTCGAGCTCCGATTTCCCACGATCCTATCGATCCTGCACTAGTCAAGGAATTCACTCCCATGCCAAGTACGCGGAGTAGTTGGTTTATAACTCAGGGCACGCACCGGGGATATCTGAGGGAAAAGTGGGAGAAAGTGCCGCGAGTCAATCATAAGGCCTCGTGTCGCCTCCCGGGTCTATTCGACTCCCTGGTTGGAACTCACCCACTACAATGACTTGCATGAACGCCGTTGGCGTTACACGGGTACTTCTGGTACAAAACTACCTGCACGAAGAAGTAAGTTTAGTTAGGCCCCGGTCACACCGAAACAAGCCACTTTGGGCTTGTTATCGCTGGCGCTCAGCTGGCTTGCGTGATCCCTGTGACGCGGACACACCAGACCTTGAGTGCAAAGCTGTACTTGTTCTAGTGTTCAGTTTTGATGAAGAAGCAAAGGAAGCCCGGATTCTGAATTGCGAAGTCGTGCTCTTTTTATTTCTTCGGTGTGCATGGACGCGATGGTTCGGGTGGTGTTTCCTGATGTCGAGCTTTCTGCCCCGCCGGTTGCCGTTCTTGAACTCAGTTGCAATCCACTCTCTTCTTCGTACCCGGCTTTCTTCATGAATTCTGTCGTGAGTGTGGTGCCTTGTCTTGGCCTCAAGCCACAGCTCCAACAACCTACGCAGCAGTCTAGAGGCACAGCGGCAGAAATCCATGGTCGTCGGCCAAAATCCAAATCAAACTGAATACAGTGTAGTTGGATAGACAGACTCACGGTCAAAACCAAAGGCACAGGGATAGCACGGTTCCACGGACACAAGAAAGAACATCAATATCAGTTCATCATGTCAACCCGCGATATTTAAAACAAAATGGCGTCACGATTTATTGAAAGTGGTATAGTTGGTGGTACGAGTGTTCAAACCCATTTTGAACTTCATACTGTTCGTCTTCTTTTTGACATGCTCTCTTTCCATCGTCCTTAGCTTTTGTTTGTTGAGAGCTGTTTTGGCTTTCTCCTATACCTCTGGGGGATGCCAAGTGATGGTTTTGAGAGGCTGGTGATGGCTGTGAGCGAGAGTTTGCCGATCGGCGTCGTCCTCGCTATAGCGATGAAAATACTAGTTACTGCGCACCTGGCAGATATCACAACACATCGGAGCGTCCAGGAGCAAAGGAATCTTGGGTTTTCACTGGAATCTAGTTCCTCCAGCATCGTGTAGCCCACCGTCGGTGAATGGCGGTCCAGAAAGGTCGAACCTGGTCTTCTGCAGCATCTCGCAGTCCTGCGAGGCACACTGAATACGCCTGTCATGTATTCTACAAATAAAAATCACGAAGTAGTGGACTTTACAGTGATGAGTCTATCCTGTATGCTCCAAAAGACGCAGGAAATGTGACTGTTGTCTGTACACTCAGTGACTGGACGCCAACACCCCAGTCTTCTCCTGCAGGATCTGTTTGACATTGACATTATGCAGTAGGTCGGCATTGACCTGGTTTGGCAGCTATCGTAATAGTATCTGCCTGGTTGGATGTAGCAGGTTGGTGTTTGCTCGTCGTCCAGTCCTGAATTTTCTTGTAACTCACGGTGGAGTACGCGCAGGGTTTGTGATCATCCCTGTTCACTTCAATATTATCAAACACAACGTTCCCTTTGTCACTCATCTTATCCTGAGTACTGAATTTGCTGACAATATTGCATCACACTTGTCACAACCTACCGCCACTGCTGGCGGTGGCGACTGGTTCGTCAATGGCGGTGACCAGGCTGACTGAATAGCTTCGAGACAGCGGCCTCGTTGTCAACCCCGCGGCAGCCTAAAGGTTGATTTTATCGATCCAGCCTCAGCGCCATGTTGACGATGCCCTAGTGACTGTGTGTCATGGATTGCCTTGCCATCAGCGGTCATTGCCGTCCACCTTGATGCAGCCCTCAACAACTGGCTCAGCCCATGGGAGTCTGAAGTGGACAAAGTTGTTGCCAAAGTAGCTCAGAAGATTGGTGCATCATGGTGTAGGTGAGCACATAACTAGGACTTCCCAGCGCCTATTTGTCCAGGCTGCGATACTATGCGACATGCTGTACTGCACATTCTTTTCAGCACTGCAAGGCCGGCAGCTGGACCGACTGCAGGGGCCGCGCACATGCAGGCCGCCTGTTGCCAGTGCAGCATTCTGGAATGTTCCTTCCTTCTGAGATCCGTGGAATAATAACTTTCTTTGCTTCAAAGCAAGTTGCTTACCTTTCTGTTATGCTTCCAGTGTCCTTACAACAATAACCTAAAGCAATGTTTTATTTTCCTTTCCATTCCCCAACCAATGAATACTACGATGTCGATTCTATTTCTGAATACTTTAGTGTGTGCCCGCGCACGCACGTGTGTGTGTGTGTGTATACCTCACTCGCCACTCGAAGTTCTGTTCCCCGTCACTTGAACACTGCCTGTTCTTTCAGGACCTGCCATCATCTGCGGATGGGCATTCAATGATTGTCTTGTGTGTGTGTGTTTCATTCAGAATCAGATCCGCTATCGTTGCTATAAGAGAAAATCTGTGGTCCACATCCAGTGCATTTGTAGATTTGCGTGCTTTTCTCGCCACGGGCGCATACATGGGACATTGTGTGTGTGTGTGCGTCTGTGTGTATGGGGATATTGTCTGTATCGGCTTTTGGTACTAATGTTCAGGTCTGTGCTTGCATGTGTGAACATGAAATTGTTCGGTTCTGTGCATGCTATTGCTATGTTGTATATTATTGTATGTATGTCCCGCGAATTATTATTATTATTATTAGGTGTGCATTTCCACGAACAGTGTAGATGAGCGTGGAGAGTGCATTCATCCCTCATCAACCACTTCCCCTTGGGCTTACGAGAGTTTTTTCTGCGTACCTCTCATTTTTGTTTGTTTCTCTCTGATACTGTATTGATGCCGGTACCTGTACCTCGATGTGTTCCTCTATCTGCAGTCGCCTTTAACCTTCGGTCAAATTAACGTTTATTGTGCTCTATTTATCGTGCAAATCAAAATAAACAATAATAACACAAGTCGTGCTAGAGTGACGACATGTGCGTGTAGTAGGGTTGATGCGATGGGACGTTATAATTAGGTGGAACAGAACACACATTGGGCAGATTGATTGGGCATCATTGATTGTGCTCAGTCTAAACAGTGAACATAATAATTATCTCCAGTGACAGACTGTCTCGGCTAGCCTCCAATAGGTAGCTGGCACTAGTCACTACTGCTTGTTTGACAGGTGCCGCCAGAACCCCTGTTGTGTCATACTATAGATGCACATGCCCTATTCTGGGGCATACTGAGGTACTTTGATTTTGTTGACTGCATGTAGACAGCATCCAATAGTAGTACTCGTAGACCTTGGCTCTTTGTAGGTCAACCACCATCGCATGGATCGATCGGTGACTATGCACTTGGAGGTTGGAATAGCCCGCGCAGAACAGATCTTGCCATGGCCCAGGGAGTGAACTCGCTTACTCGACTATCCCGGTTTTAGTTAACCAGCATGAGTGGTGCAATTTGTCCATACCATGTTGCGAGCTCACAGTTGTTTAGGCAGGTTTTGAGCTGCACCACGAAACAAAGCGAAATAACGGCGTGACTGTAGAGCAAGGAAGCGGCGAGACGGCACTTCCAGGACGAGACAGGCAGTAGAGATGTGTTCACAGCACGAGCAACCTCTCAAACCCTGCCTGTACTCCACAGTTACAAGAAAATGTCGGACTGGACGACGCGCCAATGCAAACCTGCTACATCCACCCAGGCAGATAGCTGCCAAACCAGGCCAATGTCGACCCACTGCATACCGGTATGTCAATGTCAAACAGATCCTGCAGGAGAAGACTGGGATGATATTGGCGTCCAGTGTACGGACACCAGTCACATTTCCTGCGTCTTTTGCAGCATACAGGATGGACTCATCACTGTAAAGTCCACTACTTCGTGATTTTTATTTGTAGAATACATGACAGGCGTATTCAGTGTGCCTCGCAGGACTGCGAGATGCTGCAGAAGACCAGGTTCGACCTTTCTGGACCGCCATTCACCGACGGTGGGCTACACGATGCTGGAGGAACTAGATTCCAGTGAAAACCCAAGATTCCTTTGCTCCTGGACGCTCCGATGTGTTGTGATATCTGCCAGGTGCGCAGTAACTAGTATTTTCATCGCTATAGCGAGGACGACGCCGATCGGCAAACTCTCGCTCACAGCCATCACCAGCCTCTCAAAACCATCACTTGGCATCCCCCAGAGGTATAGGAGAAAGCCAAAACAGCTCTCAACAAACAAAAGCTAAGGACAATGGAAAGAGAGCATGTCAAAAAGAAGACGAACAGTATGAGGCTCAAAATGGGTTTGAACACTCGTACCACCAACTATACCACTTTCAATAAATCGTGACGCCATTTTGTTTTAACACGCATACGGTCCACTAGCTACATGGTGTGCTCCAAGCGCACTCAAATTATTTTTTGAATTTCGGCTTTCATTTTAGCCGCTTGTAGAGGCGACGGTTTCAAATAGGAAATAGGTTGCAAACCGGAACGGACTCAATATTCACTTTCTCTCTTGGTATTTTGATTAGAAAACATATGTCACAGTGAGACTACGATGTGTTATACTCCGAGCCAAAATTTCATGGCTCTGCGATGACCAGAAGCGCCATATCAAGCAGGTGAGTTTTTGACGTGTTGCTTCGCACTGCGACTTGAGTTTTACGACTTTCGAAAAATCAACTTCTTGTCGCAGGTAAACAGCGGCTCGCCTCTCGACAATAAAGCACCGCATACCAATCAAAACTAATGGAAGCACACACAAGGCTTATTGTTACTCTGTACTGGCCGTCGTGGAGCGATAGCAATTACCTAATTTCAGACCCAGAGTGAATTTGACGGGCACTCTAAAACGTGTCCGGTTTGGAGCCACCTCTGATTTGAACTTTTTTGAAGCGAAAAATTGGGCAACTTGGAGGCAATGGGTCAACACAAAGGAGTGGCTCAGTTCGATTGACTCTGGCCCCAGAGCAAACTTCAACATGCCAGTTTCCTTCCACAAACATATTTCGAGTGAAAAATCAACGTTGATGATCGTTTTGGGTCTATACAAATTTGGCTGTCAAAACGTTCCGGTATCGAGCCGTCTCCTCTACAAGCTGTGGCTGAAACAAGCCGGAAAAAAACGGCTGAGAGTCAGCCACGGCTGAAAGTCGCTTGTAGGAGACATTTTTCAGCCATTTCCATGGTAATAGTGACGTAAACAAGCGCTTTTTTCGGCTGAACGGCTGAATCGAGCTCGGTGTGACAGCGGCCTTATTTGGGGGGTTTCCAACCAAATCACAAACAATAGCGAGGTTTTGCATTCCGAAATTCGGCAAAAAGATTCGGCACGCGGGAGCGAGGTCGAAAATGCACACGAAGATTCGGAGTGTTTGTTCGGAAAAAGCTCACTTTGCCGAAAATATTTTTCGGATGCATTTTCTTGTAGAAGAGCGCTAGCGCGTGATTTATTCAAAGAGGTTTCTTATCTCGGCATCGCTTAGCAGGCGTCTTTGGCGACATAGCATCGTCAGCTACCTCTGATTGCTCCTCTCCACTGCACATGCCTGTCGACTCTCTTTCGCCTGGAGTGTCCTCACCGTCATCTGTGTGGCTGAAAAGACTATGGCGACACGCATAAAATTTGACTTGGCCATGGAGTTGGTTTTTCTGAGGCGACTGAGGAGGCAGGTTTGGCCCTCGACTCTTTGGGAGATCAAAGTTCGTTGGAATCAGCAAGAAAAGGAGCACGGGACACGACGTTGCTGATGCTGGGGCTCACGAAATGAAAACACATCATTTTCGACTTGCAAAACAAACGTTGGAGCGAAAATTCGACATTTTGATGTTCGACAAATGACCGAAGAACGCTGTACCGAAATTCGGAATGCAAAACCTCACTAATGACTCGTTTTAACCCTTTCTAAAGAGTAGGGCTGAGTCGGGTAGCATTTTCTTCGGGTATCGGGTCCGGGTAGTTTTCCACGGGTAGCACGGGTACCCGATCGGGTAATGTTTCCATGGTAAGACCACAATGCACACCGGTCCCTTCCCTTGCGCATTGGGTAGACATGCGTGAATTATTGTACACGTGCACTGTACATGATGTCATCTGCGACCTCGGGTTTTCGGGTACTATTCGGTACCCGACTACTCGAGGTCATCACGGGTAGCACGGGCACCCGACTACCCGTGCACACGGTCACCACTACTAAAGAGCCCTAGGACAATTTCAAAATTATGCATTTTTTTCGTGTTCTTTGGATCATAACTTCAGTTCTACTAACTCAATCTTCATTATCTTAGGCTTCCTGGAAGTGGAAAGGTACCAGGGGAGAGAATGAGGTCGAACATGATAGCCAGGACACAGTACAGCCATGTACATATCCAGCGCTATGCTATAGCGGTAGAGTGCAGCGACGCGACGGTGCGAAAAAATGCCCCAAACTGGGCCAAAGGCCCAACGCGTCCTGCTCCAGCGATTTCGTTTTTCTTGAACGCAGAGTTTCGATTTGTTTGCTGTGTACTCTTGAAAATATCACAAGTGAAGCCCCTGCAAATTATTTGAGCAAGGCAGCGTGACAAAAGTCTCAAATTCTCGATACTCGATACTCGATACTCGAGTCGCACTGCGTGCTTTTGAAATTGCGAGATCGCGGCTCAACTTACGCAGCGCGTCGCAAATTGTTTCAACCGACAACTGAGAGTTTTCTATTCGACCTGGATATTTGGATCGTTGGATTTGAGCCAGACCTGACTGAGTTACGATCTGTTGAAGTTTTGCATTCTTGCCAGATCGATCGTGCGCCCTACCAAAATATGCCCAAAAACGTTGATCGTTTGGAACATTTGGGGGGTTTCCGGGCAACGGGACCCCCCCCCCCTGCGTACGCGCCTGCGTTCCCCCACCAGTCACCTTTGGAAGTGAAGCTCTCCAGGAGACAGATACCCTGAAGCTGCTGGGAGTCATGCTCGACCCTACTCTCTCCTACAGAGCGCACACTCGCAGTTTTGCACTGCGCGCCTCCCAAAGGCTGGGTTTTCTACGAAAGGCAGCACCCATCCTGGACGACCTTGGTCGAGTGGCAGTCTACAAGGGATTCGTGCGACCCCTGCTTGAATATGCCCCACTGGCCTGGTTGAGCGCAGTCACGATTTACTAACATGGTCCAGCTGGATAAGGTTCAGCAACGTGCCCTGCATATCCTGGGACCTGGAACCATCCTCCAAAGTCTTCAGCTCAGCCGGATGGTGATTGGTGACAGCTCTGTCATATTTGTACAAGCTGCACTACATTCCAGGGCCTCCCCAGGTAAAGGCCATGTTGCCACCAAACAAGCCCCCTGCCGTAGCTAGCATGTGCACAGGGCAAAAACGTCAGATGCACCATGGCTTCCAGCTGAAGTGGACTGGACACCCCCTCGCTCAGCCCCTGACTACCTCCTGCGATCCTTCCCCTTCTTCGCCATCACACCCTGAAACAACCTGCCAGCGAACCTCCTGCTTCACGAACCTCATTCAAGGCGCCTCCAAACCTTCAAGGTCAACATATATAAGGATATACGCATCCATTTTCCACAAAAATATCCGGATCGGCGGAGGAACCGGATAATCGAACACACATTCTGTATGTACATGTATGCATGGCATATGCTGTAAATCGGTAACCAGCGATTTTCTTCCGGATGGCGAGGGATCCGGATAAAAGATGACCGGATGGCGAGGGATCCGGATAAAAGAGGACCGGATAAGCGAGGTGTGACTGTACTACAGTCTGGCAGTGTCTGACTGTACATGTCTGACTGTACATACATGTACATGTACTGAAGAGTGAAGTACACAGAAAAACCTTGACTACCGGTCACAGTGCTCGATACGCAGCGTGCAGAGCGTAGTACACACGAAAATCCGGTGGAACAAAAAAAGTGATTAAATTTCTCTACTCACGAGTTTCATGCTGAAAAGCAATCATCAGGCGACTGGGGCTGTAGTCGGGTTGTGTGGTCTTATTCACTATAGGTGTTAGCCCTTTCCCAAAGGTGCTTTTTTAATTCGCACTTAGTGCTTTTCGCGTCCCTCAAAATATGCTGAAAAAGTGCTCTTTTTTCAGTGAAAACAGGCAAAAAAGTGCTCTTTTTTCTGTGAAGCATAGCCATGATACATGTTCTGATATGAACCCAAGCTGAGAAATGAATACGCATTCTTCCATTTATGGGTCTACGAAAGGCAAAACAGGAAGTAAAGTTCAAAAGCCCACTTTTTACAGCATTGTGTTCAAGCTTCACCAACTAATAATAATAACAGGCAGGCACAGTGGGTTGGTCAAAGACCATGATTGAGATACGAGAGGTACCTGGTTCAAGTCCTGCCTGGGAGCGGTTTTTCCAGCCGTGCTGCTAACCACAGTCAACTGGGAACTTGTGGCCAGGCACAAGGGGTACATGGATGCAGCTAATGGGGTCGTGGTTGTGAGACTTATCCACTCACCCCCACCGTTAGGCGCTGCATGTGCCGCTAGGGTTTAAAGGGTGTTAGCCGCCGTCGTGAGTTCCCTTCGGCAACGGACACGATAATTTACTTTACTTTTACTTCACCAACTAATTACTTGTTGCCCCCAAAAAAGCGGCGTGCCAACTTCCAAGGCCCATCGAGCACTCGGAAACTGTGATCGCATGCATGAGCAAACAGATTTTAGCACTTTTTCAGCTAAAAAAGCTTTAAAAAAAGGGCGATATTCACCAAAAAACGCAATAAAGGGCGAAAGAAACGGGCTTTTCCAAAAAGGGCCAAATAAAGGGCGAGCACCTTTGGGAAAGGGCTAAGGCCACGCCGTTTTTTTCTATGTTTCGCGTCACCTTATCCAATGAAATCAATGAGGGAGGGCAAAAAAAATAGCCATCCAAAAAAAAGCAGTGTACGTGCATTGAATTTGTGTACAGTGAAGCGACGCGGCACTGTTCATGTACATGAATACATGAGTGTATCCCCTCTGCCATGCTTGTTGTCCAAACACAGGCGGCATGATGATTGTGTGACTTGCAGCCCAGCTTATTCCACACACATGTGAGCTGAGCACAATCATGCGAGTAACTACTCATGCGATATTTTAAAATAGAACAAAATATTTAATTGATGCCAACATAATACAATACGTGTAAAGCGGGATTCACAGAAGCTTTTTTGCGATGCGACACGCGATGCGACGCGATCTGCGACGGACGCGTGCGATGCGAACTCGCGAAATACCAGGGAGTCGTAAAATACCGGGAGGCGACACGAGATGCACAACCGCGTCGGATGATTGATTCAGCTCGGACACGAGTGCTGAGGGAAAATAGAATCCCCATGAGGTCAAAGCGGCGCAGGTCATGCACAAAGGACGCGTTCGCTGTTTGGTCCCAAAAATCAAAAAAATAATCCTGCTCCCAAGGAATCGTCCGAGTGTCAGCAGTTGATTTGGTGATTCTAAGTTTGTGCCTTGACGGGGTAAAGGATGATGGAGCTTGACAGAGATGCATGCCATAGTGATGAGTCCACCGTGGAAGATGTAGATGACACCACGTATCCACTTGGTGACCTGAGTTGTGGAGATGTTCAGCTGTGGACTACTGGTGAGATTCTCTCGTCTGCATTTTTTGGTCTCGTCTTGTCCTTGTGAATACGAATGTATAATCTGTAGCATACTAAGCGCCCCAAACTCACCCGAAAAATGGGAGTCTGCCCACGGTGCATTGTCTGTTCACTATGACATGTGACAGTGTTGAAACTGTGACAGGATTATCTCCCCTACATTTCACCAGAATGCCGAAAGACCTTTTATCATACATACGTTTTGCCTATTTTCTTGTATTGCTGTGTGGTGTGGTGTGGCGCCGGTAATGGCCTCTTTCCAAAGCTGGAGATTGTGCATCGACGGATTCTCCGGGCAATACTTCGTTTGCCGCCCGAGACCAACATAGCCGTTCTCTATGAAAATTGCTGTACATTTCCTCTGAAACATTACATTTACCGATCCTCCTGCGTATACATTCACAAAATCAAACTTATCACTGCCCCTCAGCATGTGCAGCATTCCTTAAACTGGTTCAATGAATCCTCAACAAGCCGGAACTCGCTTCGTTTCCCGATTGCAAGAAACAATTCCATGAGCAAATCGCCTGTATTCCTAGCATACCAATTATGGGATTCTCTTCCTCAGCAATTAAAGTCCAGCAACGCCCTCAATGCGTTTTTAAGCTTGATAAATATACACGTACATCGATCTTCATTTACTAATCATTGATTTTCATTCTCTTTGTGTATTACTTCAAGCTCCAAAGTAAATCACATACGCTACCTGTACAATTCATTTTGGTTTTGGATTGATTTTTATAATAATATTGATTTTACGAAGTAGTGGTTGCGACTTCGGCGATGACTTGTAAGAAAGGGTTTGCTCCCCACACCGGAGCTCGCGCTATTCCGCCGACTTTACTTGACACTTGACTTGACACTTTACTTGAATATTGATTTTGGTTTTGGATTGATTTACTTTTATTTCATTTTCATTTTCATTTAGTTTTCCATATTTTGCGTGTGCATCTTTGCCTCTTCTTGTTCTTTTATTCCATGGCTGGTAGCCCTCATTCATAATATTGGTTGACACCATGTCATCCATGAATTGAGAATAATAATAATAATAATTCATGTTCATGTTCATTCATGTTCATGTCATTTTCCCGTTTGTCTCTTTCCCTCAAACCAGTTAATATTTTATGACTTGGGGCTCCCCGCGTGCTAGTTTGTACGTGAAGTGTGTGGGTTACAGTGAGGGCTGCGTCCCACCCGCCTGTGTGGATTCATAGGACGTGTGAGTTACGAAGTCTGAAGAAAATGTTGAACGGCCTCTGCTGGGATGACGACTACACCATAGCTCAGTGGTTAGAGCATCGCTGGCTACAAGCGAGGGTCCCTGGTTCGAGTCCTGGTGGTGACAGTCAATTTTTTCTTCAGACTTTTCCCGTTTGTCTCTTTCCCTCAAACCAGGTAATATTTTATGACTTGGGGCTCCCCGCGTGCTAGTTTGTACGTGAAGTGTGTGGGTTACAGTGAGGGCTGCGTCCCACCCGCCTGTGTGGATTCACAGGAAGTGTGAGTTACGAAGTCTGAAGAAAATGTTGAACGGCCTCTACTGGGATGACGACTACACCATAGCTCAGTGGTTAGAGCATCGCTGGCTACAAGCGAGGGTCCCTGGTTCGAGTCCTGGTGGTGACAGTCAATTTTTTCTTCAGACTTTTCCCGTTTGTTTCTTTCCCTCAAACCAGTTAATATTTTATGACTTGGGGCTCCCCGCGTGCTAGTTTGTACGTGAAGTGTGTGGGTTACAGTGAGGGCTGCGTCCCACCCGCCTGTGTGGATTCACAGGAAGTGTGAGTTACGAAGTCTGAAGAAAATGTTGAACGGCCTCTGCTGGGATGACGACTACACCATAGCTCAGTGGTTAGAGCATCGCTGGCTACAAGCGAGGGTCCCTGGTTCGAGTCCTGGTGGTGACAGTCAATTTTTTCTTCAGACTTTTCCCGTTTGTCTCTTTCCCTCAAACCAGTTAATAATAATTCATGTCCTGAAAATTACGTGTGTACCTAGTACATGTATGTAAATTGTTGACATTATATGTAAACCTCCGCCCTCAACCCTTGCTTTGACTATGTGCAGATCCATGTAAGAGTGGCAGTGCCACCATGGTGTACAGGCCTATGGAAGGTTAAATAATCCATGGAATTTGCGAACTGCTGACAATGAGACAGGCGAGTGTTACTGATGCGATGGAGTCATTCCTGCATGTTATCAGGACACAGTTACACAAGGCATCAGGTTTTGGAAATCTGCTACGCCAGGAAGTGTGCCAGCTGAAGGCATGCAATGGTGCTGGCATTTCGCAAGCATGGCAACAAGTGCTCTCCAGCATCTCAACAGCTTTTCCCAAAGTGAAGCTCTGTATAAGACACAATATGACACAGCTAAAAACAACTAAAGCAGTAACATGTGAATGTTGCACGAGCATGCGTGTGTGTGTATGTGTGTGTGTGTGTGTGTGTGTGTGTGTGTGTGTGTGTGTGTATATGTGTGCCGCTGTGCCAAAGCCTAGAGTGTTCATTTGCGGCTGTGGCAGGGACTTCCGTCGGCCCAATGATCTAACTCGCCACAGGAAATACTGCAACTCCTGATGCTATCATTGCACGGAGCAATGGGCATCCAAAGGTCCAAAGGTTTATGTGTGTTGTGCATTGGTGGTCGATTCACATGGCTTTGCCAGTTGTGTGGATTATACAGTTATCTGGTGCAAGTCTTGATCTGTCTCATTCAGATCTTGTTCGCTATCGTTGCTATAAGAGAAAATCTGTGGGTGCACATCCAGTGCAGTTGCAGACTTGCGTTCTTCTCTTGCGACGGGCGTATGCATGGTATGTGTGTGCGTGCGTGTGTGTGTATGCTTCTGTGATAAGTGGATCAAGCAGTATACAGGGTATTCACGGGTATTCGCCTTGAGTGCATTTGCCGATAGTGTGACTTTCGTCGCAGAGAACTTTGCTCAGTCGGTCAGGCGACTCGGCCTTACGTTTCCTGAACGCAATGTGTTCAGAACACAGTTACTTCAACTATGAACAGTTAAGAAATGACAAATATTGTGTGTAGTTCATGGACCATAATGTGAAACACTTTGAATGCAGAAGAATGAGGATAGTGGCATCAAATGCTGCATGAATTCTGTTTGATATGCTACTTTTTTCCCTTCCATGGAAAGGTGAGTGCATCATCGATCTTCATCTCGAAACTTCACACAAACCGAGAATGGAACTTGGACAACATGAAGGGGCTATGGGCATGGTGTGTTTAGTGGAGAACTTTTCCGAAAACAGGGTGTCATTCGCACTTACTCAATTCAAATTTGAGTACATTTCGTGAATAGATATCCTTAGCTAAGGCTGCGTTTACACGGAGACGAAACGAAACGGAACAAAACGGAACGAAAACGGGCTGGCCTCGAATCGTTTTCAAACCGTTTACACGAGTACGGCAAATCGTTTTGAACCGTTTACACGGAAACGGAAAACGGGCGATCAGGCTGGAGTTACCACGTGCTGGCTTGGCGCAAGGGCGCGAAGTAACACGTTAGTTGGAGTTGGTACGTGCTGGTGGTCGCAAAGGTCAGGTATTTCCCTCGAAATATAGTCCCGCGCGAAATGGTTTCCAAGACCGCGCTCCGTTTCCAATCGTTTTCACTGTTTTCACCGTTTACACGAGAACGAAAACGTTTTGAAAACGTTTTGAAAACGTTTCAAAACACTTTGAAAACGTTTCAAAACACTTTGAAATGCGTTTCCATTTCGTTCCGTTTAGGAATCGTTTTCGGGCGTTGTCGTGTAAACGATAGTAGTAAACGCAACGATTTCGTCGTGTAAACGGAAATCGTTTTCAATCGTTGTCGTGTAAACGCAGCCTAAATAAACGCTAAC
Source organism: Sycon ciliatum (assembly GCF_964019385.1). Taxonomy (NCBI): domain Eukaryota; kingdom Metazoa; phylum Porifera; class Calcarea; order Leucosolenida; family Sycettidae; genus Sycon; species Sycon ciliatum. The sequence goes on along the minus strand of NC_088649.1, from coordinate 17,017,820 downwards.
GTAAACGCAAACCTTTCCGTACTTCGGATCGTTCAAGCTGACTTTTCCCTTAGCACAAAGTACGTTATAGTTGAGACAACCATGGCGATATGAATTTTCGTGGAAACAGATGCGGGAAATTCAAAATTTTGAACCAGGGATTAATTTGCTGTCGTTCCGAAAGAATACCTTGGCGAGGTCTTTTACTCTGGAATAGCAAAAGCACGGCGAAAATGAGTTTTCGCTGTTCCCAGGTCCTTGGAAACCCTTTCCTAAACGTAGCACCGAAGACTGTAAAGGGTTCTCCAGCTCCAGCACGTCTGGGAGAGGCCGATGAATTTCTTCCTCAGGAGTGCCGTGGAACTCGTCCTTTGCTTCCCAGATGGGATAGAGGGAGAAAGGCACGAAGCAGAGGACGCAGACTCGTCGCAGAGGACGCAGAAATGGTCAACTGAAAGGCAAAACTCGCCAAAAAAACTAAATGTCACAAGAGGAAGCAATCTCGACTCTCGATCTCATCTCGATCTGCACGACGTGCTTTTTATCTCCCGCCAGTTACAAAACAATGCGAGTTTTTGCATTTTCTGCAGAATTTCCATAACCAACGTCGGCCCGTTATTTTGAGCTCTGTAACGTTTTTCCGTTATCCGATAACGTCTTTTGTCACGGCTGGGAGTGAGTGCCGTAAACGTTAGCGTTATCGTACTTTTACTAAGGATGTCTAATAACTTACCTTGACATTCCGTCGTCTCCAAAGCAGTGAACCTCCCAAAAAAATTAAAAGCCACAGCTCAACCTAAGGTAATGCGTGGTACGTATCATAGGCCTTGACGGATTATGCTAATATTTTCATGAAAATATTAATTATGCTTTTCGCATTGCTGAAAAAATTGCAGATCTCGTAGAGCGGATGCAAAATTTGAAGCTCTGCATGTACTCGCGATTCAACATCCTCTCAGCTTGTTTGTGAGTCTGCAACTGTAACCCATAGAGTCTGTGACTTGTACTGTGGACTATGGCCACCAATGAGCATGTCGACCTGGCCCTTCTGACGTTTGACTGCCTCCAAAATCTGGCCACCCGGAACGGCATCTCGAAATCTGATTCTCTCTCGCGGCCAGACCTGGTAGGAGCACTCCGGAAGGAGGGGATTGGGTCCCACCCCATCCTGGAAGGTATGACTGGTATAGGAGATATAACGACTGCCTTAGCCTCATTGTCCACCACAATAATGGATTTAAACAAGGAGATGATGGCGACAAGGGGGCGCAGAGACGATGAAATTGCGCCCTTGAAACTTGAGATTCAACAACTCAGGCGGGAAATTGCTGACCTAAGAAAAAAATCGTTACCGACTCTACACGACCACCTCATCTTGAAATCCCCAGTGGCCCCCATGACCGGAACGGTATCCAGTGTTTCCAGTGCCCAGATGTAGCCACAGTATTGAAACTGCTTTGCAGGATTAATCCCCGGAAGGCAACGGGGAGTGATGGCATACCAGGGCTGCTCCTGAAGAGCTGTGCCGATCTTCTTGCACCCTCCCTCTGTGAAATATTTAGTGTCTCGTTATTTACAGGCGTCGTTCCCTCAGCTTTCAAGACGGCATTGGTGAGACCACTGTACAAATCCGGCGATCCCTCAGTACCAACCAACTACCGTCCGGTGTCCCTTCTACCGATTGTGTCTAAGTTGCTGGAGAAGTTGGTTCAGCGACAACTGGCAGACTTGATTCAGGCGAATAATGTGCTGCCCGTCACCCAGTATGCCTTTAGAGCCAGGCACTCCACCGAACAGGCCCTTGTCGTACTCACAGATGGTCTGCTTGCTGCTAAGGACCAGAAGCTCCACACGGGTGCATGCTTTCTGGACATGTCGAAAGCTTTCGACAAAGTGCGTCACCATGTCCTGATACAGGATCTGTTTGAGGTTGGCGTAACTGGCAGGGCATTGTCATGGATTGCCAGCTATCTCAGCATCCAACATCAGTATGTCCGATTTGGCACCCTCCAAAGTGGCATGAAGCCGTGTACATGTGGTGTTCCACAGGGCTCAGTGCTTGGCCCCCTGCTGTTCAGTGTCTATACCCGGGATGTCCCATCGGTTGTAGAGCCAGCAAAGTCAATCCAATTTGCTGACGACATTGAGATTCAATTCAGCCACACGTCAACGGATGTCATCTCAGCTAATCTCTCCACAGCAGTCACAAAGCTCAGTGACTGGCTACGTCAACGTGGCCTCATTCTCAACGAGACAAAGAGTCATCTCCTAGCAGTGTATGCCGGACGCAAACAGCCAACACCACCGATCAAAGTCACCTGCGACAGAACACCCCTCCCAGAAGCCTCCTCAGTCAAGTATCTCGGAGTGACCGTGGACAGCACTTTGACATTCAAGGAGCACATTGACAAAGTGGCAGCCAAGATGGCTCAGAAAATCGGGGCACTCTGGCGCGCACGCCGCTGCCTCAGTGAAGCTGCAAGGGCACGGTACGTGACCTCCGTAGTACTGCCAGACGCCCTATACGCCTAGCCCTCTTTCAGTGGCTCACTGTCGAGTGCTGAGACCAGGAGGCTGCAGGTTCTGCTGAATCGAGCAGTCCGCACTGTCTACGGTGTGCCCACGCGACACTCAGCTGAACCTTTGCTGACCCGGCTGGGAGTTTTCCAGGTGTCAGAGCACTTCCACCAGAACACCTTAGCTCTTGTGTGGAAGAGCCTACACGGTGAGACATCGCAGTCCGTCACAGAACTAATGACTCCACAAATGACCAGAGAAACCCGCCTTCAGCAGCAGGACGGACTCAGTCTTCCAGTCGCAAGAACAAACGCTGGCAAGTCGAGGTACGCCTTCAACGCTACAGGTAAATGGAACAGATTACCTGGAGACGTCCGCTCCAGCACAACTCTGGAGACCTTCAAAGCTGCAGCAGTACCCTACGCAATTGCTCGTTGACTACATGGAACAGTAGCAAATGCCATGTTTGACAATGGATCCGATTTCCAGCTGACTATCATTTCCAGTGCATACACACTTTTTTCTTTCCTTCTTTTTTTCTCTCTCTCTCTCTCTCTCTCTTTTTTTTCTCCCCTCTTAAGATCTTCGCTACCTTGTCATTGGGAAGAAATTCCCGTTTGGATTTTGCGAAGTAAAAAAAAAAAAAAAAAAAAAAAAAATTTTCACGGTTCGCGTGAGACTCGGCCAAAGGCCCAGTTTTCCGCATCCGCAGGAACGCCACCACCCTCTTGGATCAAGGCGCAGATGCAGCTCCTAAGCGGTGGGAGGTGAGTAGATCAGACCCACCACAAAGTGGTCAAAGTAAAACAAAGTTAAAAAAAAAAAAAAAAGACAATAGCGTACACACCGCAGTACACACACAGCATGCCATGCCACGCGTACCCGGGAGCCACACGACCTCTGGCAGCACAGCACAGTACAGCGCGCGACGTACTAGCAGGAACATCCCAACAACCTGCACGTGCACCCGCTGGACCCTCCAGCTCAAGCCCGCCGGTACACATCCTGTACGGTACACACGCACATGCTGGCAGTGCCAGCCAGCCCAGTGCACACACTGCACAGCAACCTAGCACTGTCGACTCCGTCTCACACCGTACGCACACCCCTCAACCCGAATGGCAGGACGTCCAAGCAAGGCGTTTGCGCAGGGCTCAGCGTTCAAGCACACCCATAGAAGGCAATACTAATATGCAGACATCCTTGATCACCAAGCGCGAGGAGAAGTCCCGCTACACAAACGAAACACCCCCCGCTGGTGGCCATGTTGCTGAGTTGACGGCAGCGCCCCGGGCAAAGCGTAAGGTCTTTTACATAGGGAACGTGCAACCTCACTGCTCCGCATCATCTATTGCTAAATGGTGCTCCGATCATGGGGTCGACATAGTGCAATGCGTCGTCTATGCATCAGCCTACTTCAGGACTGCATATGCACGCGTGACTGTGGAGGCAGCCGACGAGGAGAAAGTAGCCAATAAGGCATTCTGGCCTGACATGCTTTCCCACACCATCCGACCCTGGCGCTTCAAAAGTGACAGCTTTGGCACCAGCACAAACGATGTCGCAACAGCTAGCGAATGATGGCCAATTCCCACCTAAATCCACTGGCTCGGCCCTACTACCCGCGCTGCCAGGAAAAGCTAAACTTGTTCTCCATTAACTGCCGCTCCGTTCTCAACAAATCCGCAGAATTGTCGGCTATTGCCGAGATCCACAGACCTGACATTATCTGCCTCAGTGAAACCTGGCTAGCTTCAAGTGTCGCTCTTAGTATCTCTGGATACACCACCTTTCGGCGTGATCGACCTCCTAACGAAAACAAGTCTGGTACCGCCTCCAGGGGATATGGTGGAGTCGCTATTCTCGTTCGTGATCATCGTTTCAGTTGTATCCAACTTCGCAACGACCTCAGTCGTCCTACCTGTGAAACAGTGTGGGTGGAGCTTAAACCTTGTTCCGGCTCCCCAAAGCCTATTATTGTCTGTAGTGCCTATCGCCCACCCTCTGCCAAAAGCACAGAGATAAATCACTTCTGTAACATGCTCACCGATGCCCTGGTCACTATCCCCATGTCCTCGTACCACGTCATACTGACTGGAGACTTCAACTGTAAGCACCAGCACTGGTGCCCAACTGACTCAACGTCCCCCGCGGGAGCTGCGCTCTACCGCCACCTCACCTGCTTCGGACTAGAGCAGCTTGTGAATACCCCAACGCACACAACACCTGCAGGGACCCAGTCGTGCTTAGACCTTCTCTTCGTCAACAACCCCCAGCTTGCAACGGATATTAACACGACTTGCGCTCTTGGATCCTCGGATCATCTGACCGTGTCATGTCGGTTCGAGCTCTCACCATCGCCTGGCCAACATTTGCAGCAAGCACAACGCAAACATTTCCCTTACCGCTATCGTCATGTCCCCTCTCACTGCTGGGACTCTCTTAATTCCGATCTCTCTCATTGTGACTGGTCATTTCTACGCCCAGGCAATTCCCCAACTGTTGACGACGCAGTCGATCGATTTTCAATCGTCCTGGAACAAACCTTCCAGCACCACCTCGCTGATTTTTCCACCCATTCTTGTCGGTCAAACACACGCACATCGTCTGTGACATCCAATCCACCCTGGGTGTCGACTGTCCTCGTATCTGCGGTGAAACGTAAACGAGACCTCTTCAATGTCAGCCGAAAATTTCCAACACCTGTCAATATGGAGGCCTACCGAGTTCAACGCAACTTTGTCAAATACCTATCCCGTAAAACCTACCGCTCTTACATCAGCTCCCTCTCTGCAACAATCTCATCACCCAATCGTCCTTCTCTCTATCAGTTCATTCGCAACCAGCGTCCCAGTGTCTCTCGCGCCCCAATTCAGTGCCTGATTGATCCTGATGGCAACCGTCAGTCTGAGGCAAAGTCCATTGCGGACACTCTGAACAAACAGTTTGTCTCTCCCGGCCTTCCTGACGATCCGAACTGGGTTATCCCGCCCCTGCACCCAGCTCCAGAGCTGCGCGCTCCACTTCTGGAGGTCTTTACAACAACTGGTGTGGTCCGCAAACAACTGAAACGTCTTAAGAGCTGCAAGTCTCCTGGAAAAGACGGTATTCCAAATGAAGTCCTTAAACTGCTGGTGCCTTCCTTGTCGTATCCCCTGTGCTTGCTCTTCAACTTGTCATATCGTGCAGGAGTCTTCCCATCTGCGTGGAAATCTGCTATTGTTGTCCCGATCTTTAAGAAAGGACAACGCCCTCAAGCTGTTAATTACAGGCCTATCTCCCTCCTACCAACTATATCCAAGGTCTGTGAACGCATCTTCTATGAATCTCTCTACCACCATGTCACCCCTGCCCTCTCCTCTGCACAATCCGGCTTCTGTCATGGCGACTCAACTACTTTGCAATTGACACGCTTAATCCAGGATATTTACGGACATCGTAACCTGAAGAAGCATGTAGGTCTTGTCTTTTTTGATCTGTCAAAAGCGTTTGATACAGTCTGGCATCGAGGCCTACTTGCAAAGCTTGAGCACATTTTCCTAGTACGTGGTACAGCTCTGCAGTGGCTGTCGTCATATTTGTCGTCCCGTCATCAAACTGTCCGTGTCGCTGCTTCCTTGTCCGATCCTTTACCTGTAGTGTCTGGTGTTCCACAGGGGTCCATACTGGGTCCACTCCTTTTCCTAACTTATGTGAACGATCTGCCCTCTCTAGTTCCAGACGTCAGCCTTTTTGCTGATGACACTGCACTGTTGTGCTCTGACAGCTCGCCGTCCAACCTCGTTACCTCCATGCAGACCGGCATTAACTCCACCATAGCATGGATGGAAGCTTGGAAGCTGAGGCCCAACATCGCGAAGACCGAAGCAATGTTCATCAGCCCATCGCCGCCTACTCAGCCGTTGCACTTTCCAGGAGCCAATGCTAACGTTAAAATTGTTCATGAACACAAACACCTTGGTGTTATATTCGACAGCCATATGTCCTGGTCCCCACAGGTCCAGTCAGTATGCAAGCGAGCTAGCTCCTCCCTTGGCATGTTGCAACCTCACTGCCACCATTTAAATGACCATTGCCGAAAATTGTTCTTTACGTCGTATATTCTACCTATATTTGATTACTGTGACACAGCGTGGTGCGGTCTGTCTCAGGCCCTTGTTCAAACTCTGGAAATACACCAGCGTCTGCTTCTAAAAATCCTGTTTCGCAAAAATCAAACATTCTCCTCCCAACGTCTCTACAGTTTAGCTTCAGTATCTCCCCTCTTAGAGCGACACCAGCAACATCTTTGCATCCTTGTACACATGATCTTGTTAGACCTGGCTCCCAAACACTTTGCTAAGTATAACTGGTTTGTGTCCACCAGATCAACACGTCATTCCTTCTCATTACCCCGTGCCAATACCTCCCTGTTTCTGAAATCTCCTATCTTCTCTGCGTACACTCTCTGGTCTTCCCTGCCAACTAGCCTTAAAGCATGCACAGACATAAAGGAGTTCAAGCTTCAGCTTCTTCGTCCTAAATAATCTCACCATTTTCGTCATGCCTCCCCTTGCAGTACTCTCTTTGTTTCTCTCCTTATTATTCAGTTCGCCGTGGTTGGCTACCACCCGACTTCTCATATATATTGGCAGTCTTCTGACGAGCCAGGAGATGTTGAATTAATAATAATAATAATAATAATGCTATTTTTATGCTAAAAGTTATCACATTATGCCGCATTATGCTCACATAATTATGCTGCTAGTAATGTATATGATGGTTCTGTGCAAAACAACAGGAGATTTTTTGTAGAGAGCATTGTTCTGTAGTAGCAAAAGTTCAACGGGGTCAACGCACCGTCCGACCTACATGTAGCTACGACCGTCAGCCTGGTCACTGATTGGACTGGACATGTTATCAAGGGAGTCATAAACCTACGACTTCCTGGTGCATCTACTTGTACTTGTACTTGTAGAACATGTACAACTGTATGGAATTTGATGCGAACAGGCGGATTATTCCAATTTATGCGATTCGTATGCAATTTGCGTCGAATTATGCGATTATTCGATTTTGGTATGAATTATGCGAAAAATTATGCTAGCATAATCCGTCAAGGCCTACTTTGGGGAATCCCTCAAATAATAATAATAACTTATTTGCTGATGATGTCACCCTCCTGTATGTACATGATAACAATAATTCCCTGCAGTGGAACCAATCTCGTCTAGAGAGCGATTTTCTGCCTGCCAACTATGGGCCAGCAACGTCGGTGGAGAGTTTTCACCAGCCAAAACGCGTCAGATCCGTAACTACAGTAACGACCACCCTATCCAGCTCTCTTCCCAACCTATCACCATCGTTGAAGCTGCGAAGAATCTTGGAGTGTTTTTAACACCCGACCAGTCCAACACCATCCACCTTCAGACCATCCTGAAAACCTTCCAACGTCGTGTTAATCTGCTATGCTTCATGGTACGGCATCTTGCCCCCACAGCCTTTCTACTTCTATATAAAGGTTTTGTCCGACCCCCCCCCCCCCCCCCCCCCCCTGGAACACGCCACCTCGGCCTGGTCCTATGCCATCACCAAAGCCGAGCTGGAGCGTTTAAATATTTTACAAGCCAGAGTAGCTAGGAAGTATTTGCTACGTAAAAAGTCAATTGTAGATAGATGCGAGAGGAAATGCCAGTTAAACGGCCTTTGTGACTTAGAGTCCTTGCACTTTCGCAGATAACTATCAGCTCTTGCTACTCTATTTAAACTTATCCATATATGGAATTATTCCATATACCTCCAGAACACCTCCAACATTTTCACCTTTCACTCTCTTCAAGTCCAAGAAGACCAAACAAACTTTTTGTTTGTTTGTTGTTTGTTTGTATTCTGTATTTAGAGTGGGAAGTCCAAAACAGGCCCTAGCCTAATAACAATGGTCCCACTAGTGAGGGAATTCTGTATATCTGTGCATAAGGATCAGTGAGTTAACATCAATTATCACGGTGTGCGTTTTTCTTCCCTCTTTTCCAACAAAGCTGCAATGCTATGGAATTGCCTGCCGCCTTCTCTTACCTCTGTAACCAGCCTCCCCGAATTCAAGCATTCTCTCTATCAGCATTTTCGCCGATCTATTCATTACACTGACGGTATCCCAACTGCTTAATTACCAGATTTTGTATGCCTCGATCTATTTCCTTAGCCCATCCTCGTCATTTCATTCTTCTCGCAGGAGATCCCCTCGACAGGCCCAAAGCCTTTGGGAAATCCTTCAATATAATAAAATACAAATACAATTACCTTGCTACTCATGTGAGGTCTTTTCTTTAAACATCACACTGTCACATTCGTAGCCGGAGCCTTCGAAGTGTAATTGGGAATTCCGCTAGGACCTGAAAGGTCTGACGTGGAATTCAGGTTACACTAGGATGTGAAGGCGGAGAATGTGACAGTGTGTTCCCACCCGCACCACCCCTGTAGCTGTCTCATTCTCCGCTGTCAGACTTTGCCGCGGCTTTTTTTTGTGCATAAATGAGCTCATTAAAGGCTGAATTGTGAGAAAGGGCGGGAATATCAAGGGGACAAGGTTGTAGTTTGTGTAAACTTTCTCTAAGAGTTGGTGGACAAGCCAATGGCTAGCCACTCTCGATCATTGTAATATCAAAAAAGGTTTTCTTTCTAGACCAAAGACTGGTATAATTAATATACCACTCTTTGGTCTACAAAGAATACCTTTTTTGATATAATCTCTTTAAGCCTTCACCACTACGAAGATCAAAAACCCACGTGCCGCATCTGCGACTCCCCTGCTCACTTGGCCAGTGCATGCCCAGTCCGGAAACAACGGATGCCTTCAGCGCACACCAGGCGATGGGAGACCCCCTCACCTGACGTACTGTCGGAGTTGTGTAAATCCAACGCTGAGGCACCGGTCTTGAAAGACTCTCAGCTAGCGAGTACTTCTAGCTCTGCGAGTATGTCCATTGCCACGAAGACCGGCAAGGCTTCTTCGAAATCCACCGACAACAACTCTCAGACTGAACAACACGATGATAACCCTACTAGTCAGAAGCCTTGTTTGACACAATCCCTTCCAGTTGCTGAGCATGGGACTGTTGAACCTGCCAATCAGCCGGCCGAACAGTGCTTGGACAAGTGCGCTTCTGACCAAGCCTATTCACAACCCGAGGAACCTGTTCACCAATCGGAGGATAAGTCCCTGTCTGCCTCCCAGGACCTTCGAATCAACAAACTCCTGAGTGATGCCGCTGACCACGATTGGATGAAGGAGTTTGTAGAAGTGCCTCCCCTAGTAGTAACCCCTACGTCGTGGAAAACGCCATGAGTCATCGCCAACCAGTAAATCCACAGAACCTTGCGTGGCAGGTCAAGGAAAGAAGGGAAAGCGGGGAAAAGAGAATGTTTCTGGTTCTCGCTTCAGCAACCTTTCTGTAGAAGCATGAAAACCGTAAGAACTGTTAGAACTATAATGTCTTATTAGTAATGATAGATCATCAGAACACAATTTCTTTAGCTGTATCTTTTTTAAATGTATGTAGTCTCCGCCGTAAGATACCAGAAATCGAGCAGCTCGTTGCTGCCCGGGGCGTCATGTTGATGTTTCTGGCTGAAACATGGCTTGATGAAACAATTCCTGACGGTGAACTCTCCATTCCAAATTAAATTTTCAGCATTCACCGCAAGGATAGAGGAACCCACGGCGGTGGTGTAGCAGTGTACTGCCATGAGAGCCTTGCTGTTCGCCGCTGTAGACACCTGGAGTCCACCGAACTAGAAGTGATCTGACTGGAAACGACCATTTCCCATAGGAAACATATGCTCGGCTGTGGTTATCGACCTCCATCAGAAGCACTCACATATTGGGAGAAGCTGGAGCACAATCTTGCTCGCGTCACCGAAACGGCAGCTGAATCAACTACACTGGTAGGCGATTTCAATGTCGACATTCATACTACTTCGTTCACTCCGCTCCATGATATATGTGCAAATATTGATCTTGTCAACTACGTTCATTCGCCTACGCGTATCACGAGTCACTCCAGGAAGGTAATAGACCTCTTCTTCACGTCTGCCGAGCTGGACGGAACTTGCGAGGTGCTTCCTTTAGACATAAGTGATCATTTTGGTCTGCTGGCGCGGCTAGCCATTCCGATTCCCAAATCCACCAAACGGCGTGTGACATCTCGCTCGCTGTACAAAGTGGATTGGTCAGTCTTCAGCGCTGAACTCGCTGACTCCCTTGCGTCCCTCACAATAACGTGTAACATAAATGAAGCAGTCGAGTCCTGGTATCGCATTCTGCGGGCTATCCTCGATAGGCACGCCCCGATGCTGCCGAAGAATCGTACACGGCGACCATGCCCATGGCTAACTGATAACTTAGTTCAACTTGTCCGCAGACGTAACGCGCTTCACAAGCAAGTTGTAAAAGATCCAACAAATGAAGACCTGCGAAATCAGCACAAACTAGCTCGCCGAGATGCTAGGCGCTTGAACCGACAGCTTCGATATGCGTATTTCATGAACAAAATGCTGCACGACTCCCTCCCACAAACTTTGGTCTATCATCGATAAAGTCACTGGCAGGTCGAAGTCGCATCAAGAGCCTCAGGCATCACTCGATGATCTCAGCAAGACGTTTGGTGAAATCGTCTCGGATGCTCGACGTCCTGACGTCCTCTCCGTCCCTCACGGTTCCCACCATGAACCTGGATTTCTCACTTTCCAACCCTGCACCACAGAGCAAGTTGTGAAACTGCTAACGAACATCGACCCAAGTAAGGCTACTGGTAGCAACGGCGTTCCCGGATTGGTTCTGAACATGGCTGCCCGCACACTGGCACCGACCTTGAGCGCAATATTCAACCACTCTTTGCAGACGGGGGAAGTTCCAACAGCATTTAAACTCTCGTATGTATCTCCGCTTTTCAAGTCGGGATCACCTACAGCCGACAGCAAATATCGTCCGATTTCCTTACTTCCCATCATCTCACGCTTATTAGAGAAACTCGTCAAGGACCAGCTGGATCGGTACTTGAGCGACCAGGGTCTATTCCCCAGCACGCAGTTTGCTTACCGCCGAGCCCACTCTACCGAGGATGCGCTGGTTTTAGCGGTGGACAGATGGAAAGACGCACAGTCCCAGCGAAAAACGGTCGGTGTTGTTATGGTCGACATGTCTAAAGCGTTCGACCGAGTCCAACATGAACGTCTCGTCATAGACCTACACTCACTGGGTTTTCACGGCAAGGTTCTGGAGTGGCTCGTGAGCTACCTGTCCGGTCGACATCAGCGGATAAAGGTCGGAGCCGAGTTATCGCCCGAAACAGCTTGTACCGCAAGGGAATGTCCTTGGCCCCCTCCTATTTGTATTATACTAGAGCCATTAGCGACATTCTGCCAGCCGCTATCGCCCATCAGGAGTTTGCTGACGACATCGTAATAGAATTTTCACACGCAAATGTAGCACTTGTTGTGCAGTTCCTCTCGAACGCAGTAACCGCGCTAGCGGAATGGCTTGGAGACATTGGTCTTCTTTTGAACAAGAAGAAGACCCAAGTAATGTTCTTGAAGCCTCGAGGGCAACAAGATCCAGTCGATCGCGTCTGCTGCAATGGAGATGAGCTTGCCACAGTGTCATCCGCAAAATACCTTGGCGTCATTTTCGACGACGACCTGAGCTGGCGGTCCCACATCCAACACCTTGCTAGCCAGACAGGGAAGGCCGTAAGTCGTCTATGGCGACATGGGGATGCACTTAGCATCACGGCCCGCCGGATATGGTATGTTGCCATGATACAAGCCAAGCTGTGCTACGCCGCAAACGCCTTCTTCCCCTCGCTGTCTGCCGCTGGTCTCACCCGGCTCGAAAGATCGGCGAAGTCCGGGGTTCGAGCAATCCTACGACTGCAGAACCCGATCGCGACTCAGCCGCTACGAGAGAGACTCTCATTGTCCACCATTGAGAGATTGTTTCAGCGAAAGCTCCTCATGTTTGTATTCCATTGCCTGCACTCTCTGTCAAGTCACTTGTCCTCGTCTTTCTTCACCCCAACCACACGTTCTCAAGAAGATCATGACCGAAGGGCCACTCGCGGACAGGTGACATGGCTCTTACGTGTCCCCTTTCTTCCGGGTCCTGCTGGACAGTCCTCCACCCGTTTCCAAGGTGCCATTCTCTGGAATAAGCTGCCGGCTGAAGTTAGATGTGTATCACAAAAGGATGAATTCAAGAGCACCATCTGACACTGTATTGAGTCGCTGGTCTTTGTGTCTTAGCCTCTAGAACCGCTAGTTCTTCAGTTCCCTATTTTTCTGCACGATTGCCTGGTTTGTAAGTTCTCACCTCAGGCTCTTCTCTGCACCATTGCCTTACATGTATGCTCTATGTATGTGCACCACTACCTTCCGGAACGCTGTATTTTTGTTTCTCGCATCCTTTCTGAACATTGGCCTCCGCTTTCTCTGAAATCTTCAGGGAAATCTCGCATAACATTTTAAACAACAGTCAATATTTTACTAAACTATCGTAATCTGACATCATCATTATTCATTTTTCTCATATCTTTCTCATACATATTCATATCGCAGATTTCTCGTTTTTGGTAGGAATCGGAGAATCCTTTCTTCGAGAAGGCAGTATTGCCTGTGCCCTGAGCGAATTGAAATAAAAGAATACAACCCCCTAGTGTAACCTGAATTCCACGTCAAACCTGTCAGGTCCTAGCGGAATTCCCAAATAAACCACTCAATTACTGAACACGTAGAATACTCCAGTATAGAATGATATGAACACTGAAGCTAATGTGACATTACGGTAGTACAATAGCAAGTACGTCATTACTGTTCTAAATACACACACCGATGGCCAATGCAAGAGGTTGCTTATTGATCACAATCATACAGTACCAAAAGGCAAAAGCTATCATTTTGTCACTGCGCATTTTCCACTCAACATCACACAGTTGAAAACCACCAGACTGGCGGTACCGGGCACCAGCCCGGTGAATGTCTTGCCTCTTGGCACATAATGTGTGCTGTCGCACATGCATACACGAACACACAAACCGGCTGCCGACTACTACTACTACTAGTACTACTAGTATGCAGTCTCCTAGGCACGCGCGCACATGCACACACAAACACACGAACCAGCTGCCGAATCCGACTATGCAGTCTCCTAGGCACGCACGCACATGCACACACAAACACACGAACCAGCTGCCGAATCCGACTATGCAGTCTCCTAGGCACGCGCGCACATGCACACACAAACACACGAACCAGCTGCCGAATCCGACAATGCAGTCTCCTACAGTCCATTTCAAAACTATAGACGCGTACCTAGGCAAAAACCGTTATGCCAGCATCTATACCACATAAAATCTGTGATCACTTTGTGCATAAATTTTTCCAAATTGGGCGTCTGTTATCCAATCCTTTAGAAACTATATGAGAGTAATTGTGGAATGATCCTGAGCAATATTCCGAAAACTATTCTCAAAAAGGTCCAGCCAAATTTGAAATATTTCAAAAACCCTACGCGTCTATAGTTTTGAAATGCACTGTAGGCACGCGCGCACATGCACACACAAACACACGAACCAGCTGCCGAATCCGACTATGCAGTCTCCTAGGCACGCGCGCACATGCACACACAAACACACGAACTAGCTGCCGAATCCGACTATGCAGTCTCCTAGGCACGCGCGCACATGAACACACAAACACACGAACCAGCTGCCGAATCCGACTATGCAGTCTCCTAGGCGCGGGCGCACATGCACACACAAACACACGAACCAGTTGCCGAATCCGACTATTCAGTCTCCTAGGCACGCGCGCACACGCACACACAAACACACGAACCAGCTGCCGAATCCGACTATGCAGTCTCCTAGGCACGCGCGCACGTGCACACGCAAACACAAGAACCAGCTGCTGAATCCGACTATGCAGTCTCCTAGGCACGCGCGCACGTGCACTCACAAACACACGAACCAGCTGCCGAATCCGACTATGCAGTCTCCTAGGCACGTGCGCACATGCACACACAAACACACGAACCAGCTGCCGAATCGGACTATGCAGTCTCCTAGGCACGCGCGCACGTGCACACGCAAACACAAGAACCAGCTGCCGAATCCGACTATGCCGTCTCCTAGCCACGCGCACACGTGAACACACAAACACACGAACCAGCTGCCAAATCCGACTATGCAGTCTCCTAGGCACGCGCGCACATGCACACACAAACACACGAACCAGCTGCCGAATCCTACTATGCAGTCTCCTAGGCACGCGCACATGCACACACAAACACACGAACCAGCTGCCGAATCCGACTATGCAGTCTCCTAGGCACGCGCGCACGTGCACACGCAAACACAAGAACCAGCTGCCGAATCCGACTATGCAGTCTCCTAGGCACGCGCACACGTGCACTCACAAACACACGAACCAGCTGCCGATTCCGACTATGCAGTCTCCTAGGCACGCGCGCCTGTGCACACGCAAACACAAGAACCAGCTGCCGAATCCGACTATGCAGTCTCCTAGCCACGCGCGCACGTGCACACACAAACACACGAACCAGCTGCCGAATCCGACTATGCAGTCTCCTAGGCACGCGCGCCTGTGCACACGCAAACACAAGAACCAGCTGCCGAATCCGACTATGCAGTCTCCTAGCCACGCGCCCACGTGCACACACAAACACACGAAACAGCTGCCGAATTCGACTATGCAGTCTCCTAGGCTTGCGCGCACGTGCACACACAAACACACGAACCAGCTGCCGAATCCGACTATGCAGTCTCCTAGGCACGCGTGCACGTGCACACACGAACCAGCTGCCGAATCCAACTATGCAGTCTCCTAGGCACGTGCGCTCGTGCACACGCAAACACACGAACCAGCTGCCAAATCCGACTATGCAGTCTCCTAGGCACGCGTGCACGTGCACACACAAACACATGAACCAGCTGCCGAATCCGACTATGCAGTATCATAGGCACGAGCCCACGTGCACACGCAAACACAAGGACCAGCTGCCGAATCCGACTATGCAGTCTCCTAGCTACGCGCGCACGTGCACACACAAACCAGCTTCCGAATCCGACTATGCAGTCTCCTAGGCTCGCGCGCACGTGCACACGCAAACACAAGAACCAGCTGCCGAATCCGACTATGCTGTCTCCCAGGCACGCGCGCACGTGCACACACAAACACACGAACCAGCTGCCGAATCCGCCTATGCAGTCTCCTAGGCACGCGCGCACGTGCACACACGAACCAGCTGCCGAATCCGACTATGCAGTCTCCTAGGCACGCGCGCACGTGCACACGCAAACACACGAGCCGGCTGCCGGATCCGACTATGCAGTCTCCTAGGCTCGCTCGCACGTGCACACGCAAACAAAAGAACCAGCTGCCGAATCCGACTATGCAGTCTCCTAGGCACGTGTGCACGTGCACTCACAAACACACGAACCAGCTGCCGAATCCGACTATGCAGTCTCCTAAGCACGCGCGCACGTGCACACGCAAACACAAGAACCAGCTGCTGAATCCGACTATGCAGTCTCCTAGCCACGCGCACACGTGCACACACAAACACACGAACCAGCTGCCGAATTCGACTATGCAGTCTCCTAGGCACGCGCGCACGTGCACACACAAACACACGAACCAGCTGCCGTATCCGACTATGCAGTCTCCTAGGCACGCGTGCACGTGCACACACGAACCAGCTGCCGAATCCGACTATGCAGTCTCCTAGGCACGCGCGCACGTGCACACGCAAACACATGAACCAGCTGCCAAATCCGACTAAGCAGTCTCCTAGGCACGCGTGCACGTGCACACACAAACACGTGAACCAGCTGCCGAATCCGACTATGCAGTATCATAGGCACGCGCGCACCTGCACACGCAAACACAAGGACCAGCTGCCGAATCCGACTATGCAGTCTCCTAGCCACGCGCGCACGTGCACACACAAACCAGCCTCCGAATCCGACTGTGCAGTCTCCTAGGCTCGCGCGCACGTGCACACGCAAACACAAGAACCAACTGCCGAATCCGACTATGCAATCTCCTAGGCACGCGTGCACGTGCACACACAAACACACGAGCCAGGTGCCGAATCCGACTATGCAGTCTCCTAGGCATGCGCACACGTGCACACACGAACCAGCTGCCGAATTGGACTATGCAGTCTCCTAGGCACGCGCGCACGTGCACACGCAAACACACGAACCAGCTGCCGGATCCGACTATGCAGTTTCCTAGGCACGTGCGCACGTGCACACTCAAACACACGAAAATGCTCCCGAATCCGACTTTGCATTCTCCTAGGCACGCGTGCACGTACACACACAAACACACAAACCAGCTGCCGAATCCGATTATGAAGTCTCCTAGGCACGCGCGCACGTGCACACGCAAACACATGAACCAGCTGCCGAGTCCGACTATGCAGTCTCCTAGGCACGCGTGCAGGTACACACACAAAGACACGAACCAGCTGCCGAATCCAACTATGCAGTCTCCTAGCCACGCGCACACGTGCACACACAAACACACGAACCAGCTGCCGAATTCGACTATGCAGTCTCCTAGGCACGCGCGCACGTGCACACACAAACACACGAACCAGCTGCCGAATCCGGCTATGCAGTCTCCTAGGCACGCGTGCACGTGCACACACGAACAGGCTGCCGAATCCGACTATGCAGTCTCCTAGGCACGCGCGCACGTGCACACGCAAACACATGAACCAGCCGCCAAATCCGACTATGCAGTCCCCTAGGCACCCGTGCACGTGCACACACAAACACATGAACCAGCTGCCGAATCCGACTATGCAGTATCATAGGCACGCGCGCACCTGCACACGCAAACACAAGGACCAGCTGCCGAATCCGACTATGCAGTCTCCTAGCCACGCGCGCACGTGCACGCACAAACCAGCTTCCGAATCCGACTATGCAGTCTCCTAGGCTCGCGCGCACGGGCACACGCAAACACAAGAACCAGCTGCCGAATCCGACTATGCAGTCTCCTAGGCACGGGTGCACGTGCACACACAAACACCAAACCAGCTGCCGAATCCGACTATGCAGTCTCCTAGGCACGCGCGCACGTGCACACACGAACCAGCTGCCGAATCCGACTATGCAGTCTCCTAGGCACGCGCGCACGTGCACACGCAAACACACGAACCAGCTGCCGGATCCGACTATGCAGTCGCCTAGGCTCGTGCGCACGTGCACACGCAAACACACGAACCAGCTGCCAAATCCGACAATGGAGTCTCCTGGGCACGCACGCACGTGCACACACAAACACAGGAACCAGCTGCCGAATCCGGCTATGCAGTCTGCTAGGCACGCGTGCACGTGCACACACGAACAGGCTGCCGAATCCGACTATGCAGTCTCCTAGGCAAGCGCGCACGTGCACACGCAAACGAATGAACCAGCTGCCAAATCCGACTATGCAGTCTCCTAGGCACCCGTGGACGTGCACACACAAACACATGAACCAGCTGCCGAATCCGACTATGCAGTATCATAGGCACGTGCGCACCTGCACACGCAAACAAAAGGACCAGCTGCCGAATCCGACTATGCAGTCTCCTAGCCACGCTCGCACGTGCACGCACAAACCAGCTTCCGAATAGACTATGCAGTCTCCTAGGCTCGCGCGCACGTGCACACGCAAACACAAGAACCAGCTGTCGAATCCGACTATGCAGTCTCCTAGGCACGCGTGCACGTGCACACACAAACACCAAACCAGCTGCCGAATCCGACTATGCAGTCTCCTAGGCACGCGCGCACGTGCACACACGAACCAGCTGCCGAATCCGACTATGCTGTCTCCTAGGCACGCGCGCACGTGCACACGCAAACACACGAACCAGCTGCCGGATCCGACTATGCAGTCGCCTAGGCTCGTGCGCACGTGCACACGCAAACACACGAACCAGCTGCCGGATCCGACAATGCAGTCTTCTAGGCTCGCGCGCACGTGCACACGCAAACACAAGAACCAGCTGCCGAATCCGACTATGCAGTCTCCTAGGCACGCGCGCACGTGCGCACACAAACACACGAACCAGATGCCGAATCCGACTATGCAGTCTCCTAGGCACGCGCGCACGTGCACACACGAACCAGCTGCCGAATCCGACTATGCAGTCTCCTAGGCACGCGCGCACGTGCACACGCAAACACACGAACCAGCTGCCGGATCCGACTATGCAGTTTCCTAGGCACGTGCGCACGTGTACACTCAAACACACGAAACTGCTGCCGAATCCGACTATGCAGTCTCCTAGGCACGCGTGAACGTACACACACAAACACACGAACCAGCTGCCGAATCCGACTATGCAGTCTCCTAGGGACGTGCGCACGTGCACACGCAAACACACGAACCAGCTGCCGAATCCGACTATGCAGTCTCCTAGCCACGTGCGCACGTGCACACACAAAGCAGCTGCCGAATCCGACTATGGAGTCTCCTAGGCACGCGCGCACGTGAACAAGCAAACACAAGAACCCGCTGCCGAATCAGACTACGCAGTCTCCTAGCCACGCGCGCACGTGCACACACAAACACACGAACCAGCTGCGGAATCCGACTATGCAGTCTCCTAGGCACGCGCGCACGTGCACACACAAACACACTAACCAGCTGCCGAATCCGACTATGCAGTCTCCTAGGCACGCGTGCACGTGCACACACAAACACACGAACCAGCTGCCGAATCCGACTATGCAGTCTCCTAGGCACGGGCGCACGTGCACACGCAAACACATGAACCAGCTGCCGAATCCGACTATGCAGTCTCCTAGGCAAACGCGCACGTGCACACACAAACACACGAACCAGCTGCCGAATCCGACTATGCAGTCTTCTAGGCACGCGTGCACGTGCGAATCCGACTATGCAGTCTCCTAGGCATGCGCGCACGTGCACACGTAAACACACGAACCAGCTGCCGGATCCAACTATGCAGTCTCCTAGGCACGTGCGCATGTGCACACTCAAACACACGAAACAGCTGCCAGATCCGACTATGCAGTCTCCTAGGCACGCGCACACGTGCACACGCAAACACATGAACCAGCTGCCGAATCCGACTATGCAGTCTCCTAGGCAAACGTGTACATGCACACACAAACACACGAACCAGCTGCTGAATCCGACTATGCAGTCTCCTAGGCATGTGCACACTCAAACACACGAAACAGCTGCCGAATCCGACTGTGCAGTCTCCTAGGCACGCATGCACGTACACACACAAACCAGCTGCCAAATCCGACTATGCAGTCTCTTAGGTAAACGCGCACATGCACACACAAACACACGAACCAGCTGCCGAATCCGACTATGCAGTCTCCTAGGCACGCGCGCACGTGCACACGCAAACACACGAACCAGCTGCCGAATCCGACTATGCAGTCTCCTAGCCACGTGCGCACGTGCACACACAAACCAGCTGCCGAATCCGACTATGGAGTCTCCTAGGCATGCGCGCACGTGAACAAGCAAACACATGAACCAGCTGCCGAATCAGACTACGCAGTCTCCTAGCCACGCGCGCACGTGCACACACAAACACACGAACCAGCTGCGGAATCCGACTATGCAGTCTCCTAGGCACGCTCGCACGTGCACACACAAACACACTAACCCGCTGCCGAATCCGACTATGCAGTCTCCTAGGCACGCGTGCACGTGCACACACAAATACACGAACCAGCTGCCGAATCCGACTATGCAGTCTCCTAGGCACGTGCGCACGTGCACACGCAAACACATGAACCAGCTGCCGAATCCGACTATGCAGACTCCTAGGCAAACGCGCACGTGCACACACAAACACACGAACCAGCTGCCGAATCCGACTATGCAGTCTACTAGGCACACACGCACGTGCGAATCCGACTATGCAGTCTCCTAGGCACGCGTGCACGTGCACACACAAAAACATGAACCAGCTGCCGAATCCGACTATGCAGTATCATAGGCACGCGCGCACCTGCACACGCAAACACAAGGACCAGCTGCCGAATCCGACTATGCAGTCTCCTAGCCACGCGCGCACGTGCGCACACAAACCAGCTTCCGAATCCGACTATGCAGTCTCCTAGGCTCGCGCGCACGTGCACACGCAAACACAAGAACCAGCTGCCGAATCCGACTATGCAGTCTCCTAGGCACGCGTGCACGTGCACACAAAAACACACGAACCAGCTGCCGAATCCGACTATGCAGTCTCCTAGGCACGCGCGCACGTGCACACGCAAACACACGAACCAGCTGCCGGATCCGACTATGCAGTCGCCTAGGCTCGTGCGCACGTGCACACGCAAACACACGAACCAGCTGCCGGATCCGACTATGCAGTCTCCTAGGCTCGCGCGCACGTGCACACGCAAACACAAGAACCAGCTGCCGAATCCGACTATGCAGTCTCCTAGGCACGCGCGCACGTGCACACACAAACACACGAAACAGCTGCCGAATCCGACTATGCAGTCTCCTAGGCAAGCGCGCACGTGCGCACGCAAACACACGAACCAGCTGCCGGATCCGACAATGCAGTTTCCTAGGCATGTGCGCACGTGTACACTCAAACACACGAAACTTCTGCCGAATCCGACTATGCAGTCTCCTAGGCACACGTGCACGTACACACACAAACACACGAACCAGTTGCCGAATCCGATTATGCAGTCTCCTAGGGACGTGCGCACATGCACACACAAACACAAGAACCAGCTGCCGAATCCGACTATGCAGTCTCCTTGGCACGCGTGCACGTACACACTCAAACACACGAACCAGCTGCCGAATCCGACTATGCAGTCTCCTAGCCACGTGCGCACGTGCACACACAAACCAGCTGCCGAATCCGACTATGGAGTCTCCTAGGCACGCGCGCACGTGAACAAGCAAACACAAGAACCAGCTGCCGAATCAGACTACGCAGTCTCCTAGCCACGCGCGCACGTGCACACACAAACACACGAACCAGCTGCGGAATCCGACTATGCAGTCTCCTAGGCACGCGCGCACGTGCACACAAAAACACACTAACAGCTGCCGAATCCGACTATGCAGTCTCCTAGGCACGCGTGCACGTGCACACACAAACACACGAACCAGCTGCCGAATCCGACTATGCAGTCTCCTAGGCACGTGCGCACGTGCACACGCAAACACATGAACCAGCTGCCGAATCCGACTATGCAGTCTCCTAGGCAAACGCGCACGTGCACACACAAACACACGAACCAGCTGCCGAATCCGACTATGCAGTCTTCTAGTCACGCGCGCACGTGCGAATCCGACTATGCACTCTCCTAGGCATGCGCGCACGTGCACACGTAAACACACGAACCAGCTGCCGGATCCAACTATGCAGTCTCCTAGGCACGTGCGCACGTGCACACTCAAACACACGAAACAGCTGCCAGATCCGACTATGCAGTCTCCTAGGCACGCGCACACGTGCACACGCAAACACATGAACCAGCTGCCGAATCCGACTTTGCAGTCTCCTAGGCAAACGTGTACGTGCACACACAAACACACGAACCCGCTGCTGAATCCGACTATTCAGTCTCCTAGGCATGTGCACACTCAAACACACGAAACAGCTGCCGAATCCGACTGTGCAGTCTCCTAGGCACGCATGCACGTACACACACAAACCAGCTGCCAAATCCAACTATGCAGTCTCTTAGGCAAACGCACACATGCACACACAAACACACGAACCAGCTGCCGAATCCGACTATGCAGTCTCCTAGCAACGTGCGCACGTGCACACACAAACCAGCTGCCGAATCCGACTATGGAGTCTCCTAGGCACGCGCGCACGTGAACAAGCAAACACAAGAACCAGCTGCCGAATCAGACTACGCAGTCTCCTAGCCACGCGCGCACGTGCACACACAAACACACGAACCAGCTGCGGAATCCGACTATGCAGTCTCCTAGGCACGCGCGCACGTGCACACACAAACACACTAACCAGCTGCCGAATCCGACTATGCAGTCTCCTAGGCATGCGTGCACGTGCCCACACAAACACACGAACCAGCTGCCGAATCCGACTATGCAGTCTCTTAGGCACGTGCGCAAGTGCACACGCAAACACATGAACCAGCTGCCGAATCCGACTATGCAGTCTCCTAGGCAAACGCGCACGTGCACACACAAAACTGGCTACCGCCCCGCTCCCTCCATATTGGCCTATATTCTCTGACCACGGGAAGGTGAAATAAATAAACACACGAACCAGCTGCCGAATCCGACTATCCAGTCTTCTAGGCACACGCGCACGTGCGAATCCGACTATGCAGTCTCCTACAGTCCATTCAGAAAAAAATGAACTTCTAGCTTTTGGCCATAAATGGGTCAAACTTTGAGTTTTTTTAGAATTTTTTTGGCAATCCCCTATGGAATCCTCTTCCAATTATGTTTCTGAAGTTTTTTTGTCCAAAAAGCAAGCCATAGCAAGAATAGGATTTCGGCCAGGTTTTGCCCCAAAAGCTCAGAATTGGGAAAACCATCAAAATCCAGGCCGTTTGACCCCGCCTGGCAACAGTGCATTCTGCGGTTCGAACCCCAGTTCAGGCACCCTTTTTGGACCCTTTTTCAAATTTCAAAGTTCGCAGCACTGCACTTTGTACGATGAAATCACGAAAAACCGCCAAATACGGGAGCTCGCCAGAGCCAGAGCCCATCTTTTTATGAACGGACTGTAGGCACGCGTGCACGTGCACACACAAACACATGAACCAGCTGCCGAATCCGACTATGCAGTATCATAGGCACGCGCGCAAATGCACACGCAAACACAAGGACCAGCTGCCGAATCCGACTATGCAGTCTCCTAGCCACGCGCGCACGGGCACACACAAACCAGCTTCCGAATCCGACTATGCAGTTTCCTAGGCTCGCGCGCACGTGCACACGCAAACACAAGAACCAGCTGCCGAATCCGACTATGCAGTCTCCTAGGCACGCGCGCACGTGCACACGCAAACACACGAACCAGCTGCCGGATCCGACTATGCAGTCGCCTAGGCTCGTGCGCACGTGCACACGCAAACACACGAACCAGCTGCCGGATCCGACTATGCAGTCTCCTAGGCTCGCGCGCACGTGCACACGTAAACACAAGAACCAGCTGCCGAATCCGACTATGCAGTCTCCTAGGCACGCGCGCACGTGCACACACAAACACACGAACCAGCTGCCGAATCCGACTATGCAGTCTCCTAGGCACGCGCGCACGTGCACACACGAACTAGCTGCCGAATCCGACTATGCAGTCTCCTAGGCACACGCGCACGTGCACACGCAAACACACGAAACAGCTGCCGAATCCGACTATGCAGTCTCCTAGGCACACGTGCACGTACACACACAAACACACGAACCAGGTGCCGAATCCGACAATGCAGTCTCCTAGCCACGTGCGCACGTGCACACACAAACCAGCTGCCGAATCCGACTATGGAGTCTCCTAGGCACGCGCGCACGTGAACAAGCAAACACAAGAACCAGCTGCCGAATCAGACTACGCAGTCTCCTAGCCACGCGCGCACGTGCACACACAAACACATGAACCAGCTGCGGAATCCGACTAAGCAGTCTCCTAGGCACGCGCGCACGTGCACACACAAAAACACACTAACCAGCTGCCGAATCCGACTATGCAGTCTCCTAGGCACGCGTGCACGTGCACACACAAACACACGAACCAGCTGCCGAATCCGACTATGCAGTCTCCTAGGGACGTGCGCACGTGCACACGCAAACACATGAACCAGTTGCCGAATCCGACTATGCAGTCTCCTAGGCAAACGCGCACGTGCACACACAAACACACGAACCAGCTGCCGAATCCGACTTTGCAGTCTTCTAGGCACGCGCGCACGTGCGAATCCGACTATGCAGTCTCCTAGGCATGCGCGCACGTGCACACGTAAACACACGAACCAGCTGCCAGATCCGACTATGCAGTCTCCTAGGCACGTGCGCACGTGCACACGCAAACACATGAACCAGTTGCCGAATCCGACTATGCAGTCTCCTAGGCAAACGCGCACGTGCACACACAAACACACGAACCAGCTGCCGAATCCGACTTTGCAGTCTTCTAGGCACGCGCGCACGTGCGAATCCGACTATGCAGTCTCCTAGGCATGCGCGCACGTGCACACGTAAACACACGAACCAGCTGCCAGATCCGACTATGCAGTCTCCTAGGCACGCGCACACGTGCACACGCAAACACATGAACCAGCTGCCGAATCCGACTATGCAGTCTCCTAGGCAAACGTGTACGTGCACACACAAACACACGAACCTGCTGCCGAATCCGACTATTCAGTCTCCTAGGCATGTGCACACTCAAACACACGAAACAGCTGCCGAATCCGACTGTGCAGTCTCCTAGGCACGCATGCACGTACACACACAAACCAGCTGCCAAATCCGACTATGCAGTCTCTTAGGCAAACGCGCACATGCACACACAAACACACGAACCAGCTGCCGAATCCGACTATGCAGCCTCCTAGGCACGCGCGCACGGGCACACGCAAACACACGAACCAGCTGCCGAATCCGACTATGCAGTCTCCTAGCCACGTGCGCACGTGCACACACAAACCAGCTGCCGAATCCGACTATGGAGTCTCCTAGGCACGCGCGCACGTGAACAAGCAAACACAAGAACCAGCTGCCGAATCAGACTACGCAGTCTCCTAGCCACGCGCGCACGTGCACACACAAACACACGAACCAGCTGCGAAATCCGAATATGCAGTCTCCTAGGCACGCGCGCACGTGCACACACAAACACACTAACCAGCTGCCGAATCCGACTATGCAGTCTCCTAGGCACGCGTGCACGTGCACACACAAATACACGAACCAGCTGCCGAATCCGACTATGCAGTCTCCTAGGCACGTGCGCACGTGCACACACAAACACACGAACCAGCTGCCGAATCCGACTATGCAGTCTTCTAGGCACACGCGCACGTGCGAATCCGACTATGCAGTCTCCTAGGCATGCGCGCACGTGCACACGTAAACACACGAACCAGCTGCCGGATCCAACTATGCACTCTCCTAGGCACGTGCGCACCTGCACACTCAAACACACGAAACAGCTGCCGGATCCGACTATGCAGTCTCCTAGGCACGCGCACACGTGCACACGCAAACACATGAACCAGCTGCCGAATCCGACTATGCAGTCTCCTAGGCAAACGTGTACGTGCACACACAAACACACGAACCAGCTGCTGAATCCGACTATGCAGTCTCCTAGGCATGTGCACACTCAAACACACGAAACAGCTGCCGAATCCGACTGTGCAGTCTCCTAGGCACGCATGCACGTACACACACAAACCAGCTGCCGAATCCGACTATGCAGTCTCCTAGGCACGCGCGCACGTGCACACGCAAACACATGTACCAGCTGCCAAATCCGACTAAGCAGTCTCTTAGGCAAACGCGCACATGCACACACAAACACACGAACCAGCTGCCGAATCCGACTATGCAGTCTCCTAGGCACGCGCGCACGTGCACACGCAAACACACGAACCAGCTGCTGGATCCGACTATGCAGTCTCCTAGGCATGTGCGCACGTGCACACTCAAACACACGAACCAGCTGCTGAATTCGACTATGCAGTCTCCTAGGCACGCGTGCACGTACACACACAAGCACACGAACCAACTGCCGAATCCGACTAGGCATGACACTGTTTCATTGAATTGAAAATGAAATTCTGAAAGGTACAATAGCCATGTATCTATGCGCTGTCCACACCAGTGTAGAAGAATAGATGGAAGAATTTATCTTTCTCTACTGTCTAACATACTAGACTATTTCATTTACGTATATTTAGTGGGGTAGTGATCAAGAATAACATAATGTTGCTAAAAATTGGCAGATATGACCAAGGAAGAATGGAGGACTGGATTTGATAGATAGCATAGCCAGTCAGTAAGATAGAGAGAGAGAGAGAGAGAGAGAGAGAGAGAGAGAGAGAGAGAGAGAGAGAGAGAGAGAGAGAGAGAGAGAGAGAGAGAGAGAGAGAGAGAGAGAGAGAGAGAGAGAGAGAGAGAGAGAGAGAGAGAGAGAGAGAGAGAGAGAGAGAGAGAGAGAGAGAGAGAGAGAGAGAGAGAGAGAGAGAGAGAGAGAGAGAGAGAGAGAGAGAGAGAGAGAGAGAGAGAGAGAGAGAGAGAGAGAGAGAGAGAGAGAACACTACCAGCACTTGCTGCGTGAATTGTTTGAAACGTCAATCTGTGATGGAGCAAACAGAGAATACCGCACAGCCACAAAGACGATCACATAACAGTATACTAATAAGAAACCCTTGACCACTCTTGATCAATTACAGGCAAGGTTTGCTAGAGCTCTACTGATAAAGAAAAAATTGCATTTGATTACACTTCTTCCAAATCTGTCTTAAATTCTAAATGCTCCCTAGAGTCACTAGCCTATCGTCGTCAAATCATCAGTCTCACTACTTTTCACAGATATGTTTTCCATCATCGTGATT
This sequence comes from Sycon ciliatum, assembly GCF_964019385.1. NCBI lineage: Eukaryota > Metazoa > Porifera > Calcarea > Leucosolenida > Sycettidae > Sycon > Sycon ciliatum. The sequence continues at coordinate 16,990,704 of NC_088649.1, read as the reverse complement.
ACCTTGATGATTTCCATTTCAAGATTACGAATAGTGAGCGACGACCAAATAAAATCATTCTTCCCAAATTTAAATCATTGTCTAAGTCTCTCTTCATGTTCCGAACTGCTATTCTATGGAACTGTTTACCCCCCAGTCTAACATCGGAAGCCTCGCTCTATAAGTTCAAAGCTGCCCTCAGGAAATTTACAGCTGACCATGCTTATGCAATCAACGGAATTCCGCCACCTTGCGGTTGATTTTCCCCATTTCTCTCCTCATCAATCCCTATTTGTCTTTGTACATACATCTACATCTACTGTTCTTTCAATCAAATGAACCCCTCGATAGGCACATTGCCTTTGGGTCATTTCATAATAATAATAATAATAATCCAAAGGATCAGTCAGGGAAGTGCACTGCCTGAAAAGAGAAAAAACGCCAGACCCACCAGGACTGGTGGGTCTGGCGTTTTTTCTCTTTTCAGGCAGTTCACTTCCCTGACTGATCCTTTGAATTTGAAGTTCTCCCAACCTTTCCAAATTTAATCACTTTCTTTCACCTCTGGTAGTTTCCAGAAACTGACCGTGGTTGGTCCCCTGGGGGAGGGAAAAAGACCCAAGTGCCATCAGTATGTGTGGCACGTGTTGTGAGCTGCCTTTGGAGTGAAAAACTTGTCAGCGCCTTCTAGGTTCAGCCTGGTCCCATAGCTCAGTGGTTAGAGCATTGCTCATGACAAGCAGGGTCCCAGGTTCGTGTCCTGGTGGGTCTGGCGTTTTTTCTCTTTTCAGGCAGTTCACTTCCCTGACTGATCCTTTGAATAATAATCCAGTTAATATTTTATGACTTGGGGCTCCCCGCGTGCTAGTTTGTACGTGAAGTGTGTGGGTTACAGTGAGGGCTGTGTCCCACCCGCCTGCGTGGATTCATAGGAAGTGTGAGTTATGAAGTCTGAAGAAAATGTTGAACGGCCTCTGCTGGGATGACGACTACACCATAGCTCAGTGGTTAGAGCATCGCTGGCTACAAGCGAAGGTCCCTGGTTCGAGTCCTGGTGGTGACAGTCAATTTTTTCTTCAGACTTTTCCCGTTTGTCTCTTTCCCTCAAACCAGTTAATATTTTATGACTTGGGGCTCCCCGCGTGCTAGTTTGTACGTGAAGTGTGTGGGTTACAGTGAGGGCTGTGTCCCACCCGCCTGTGTGGATTCATAGGAAGTGTGAGTTATGAAGTCTGAAGAAAATGTTGAACGGCCTCTGCTGGGATGACGACTACACCATAGCTCAGTGGTTAGAGCATCGCTGGCTACAAGCGAAGGTCCCTGGTTCGAGTCCTGGTGGTGACAGTCAATTTTTTCTTCAGACTTTCCCGTTTGTCTCTTTCCCTCAAACCAGTTAATAATAATAATAATAATAATAATAATAATAATAAGGATGGCGTAACTCCTCTGTAGCCTTGTCATGATTTCTAATTATCTTTCACCGCCCACGGCCGCACAAAGTCCTTGGCTACAAAAAAAAATTAAAGTCTCTCCAAATCTCTCAAAACCAAACTTCAAACTCCTTTCCAAATTTTCGCCCTGAAGATGCCCTCTTGGGCGAAAATTTGGAAAGGAGTTTGAAGTTTGGTTTTGAGAGATTTGGAGAGACTTTAATTTTTTTTTGTAGCCAAGGACTTTGTGCGGCCGTGGGCGGTGAAAGATAATTAGAAATAATAATAATAATAATAATAATAATAATAATAATATTGACTGGTTTGAGGGAAATAATAATAATAATAATAATAATAATAATAATAATGTGGAAGAGAAAAAGACATATGGATACGAGTTAAGAGTAACTCTCCATCACTGTAACATGATACTATATACAGTCAGAAAGTGCAATAACTAGGCACAAAACTGACAGAGTACTGAAACATTCGACGTCCTGACACCTAGCTTCAACACATCTCCGTAGCGCTAACCGACAGCCTTCCAACTTGGAAGGTTCAAGGTTATGGAAAGACCAAAGAGGGGAAGGCAAGCGCAACGAAAACGAGCAAAAGCTACAGTCCCAACGGAACAAAGAATGTCGATTGTTACTGGACGATGACGAGACCAGTACGATATTTGACAAAGCGGTCTAACTACAATTCGAAGCAGCAAAGCAGCACACCACCCAACTTGGGTGGGTCATAAATATCAAAGATAAGTAAAGAAAGGGAAGCTTTGCGAAAACGAATTGTACAAGCCGAAAGTCAAACTCCTACAGTACTCCTCATGCATGCCATTGTGATGGACTAGTTGACTACAAAACAAGTTGTTTCACACGACGTACGTTTCGCCGGTCGTGTGAAACAACTTGTTTTGTAGTCAACTAGTCCATCACAATGTCATGCATGAGGAGTACTGTAGGAGTTTGACTTTCGGCTTGTACAATTCGTTTTCGCAAAGCTTCCCTTTCTTTACTTATCTTTGATATTTATGACCCACCCAAGTTGGGTGGTGTGCTGCTTTGCTGCTTCGAATTGTAGTTAGACCGCTTTGTCAAATATCGTACTGGTCTCGTCATCGTCCAGTAACAATCGACATTCTTTGTTCCGTTGGGACTGTAGCTTTTGCTCGTTTTCGTTGCGCTTGCCTTCCCCTCTTTGGTCTTTCCATAACCTTGAACCTTCCAAGTTGGAAGGCTGTCGGTTAGCGCTACGGAGATGTGTTGAAGCTAGGTGTCAGGACGTCGAATGTTTCAGTACTCTGTCAGTTTTGTGCCTAGTTATTGCACTTTCTGACTGTATATAGTATCATGTTACAGTGATGGAGAGTTACTCTTAACTCGTATCCATATGTCTTTTTCTCTTCCACATTTATTTATGGCT
>NC_088649.1:16982870-16985370 GCF_964019385.1 Sycon ciliatum | reverse complement strand
TGCTGGGATTGCACCAATCAACAACTTGCAAGGCTGAAGAATTGACCGCCACTATTCAGCCTGGTCTACACCACACAGCTATGAAGTGGCTTTTTCTGGCCAGTGAATCCCTACTTTTTGGTCTTTTTTATTTTTTTCCCCGCACACACATCACACCACATACTTCGGCATGCACTGGCTGTCGGTAACCACCCAGGAGAATGAAAGTCAGGAGAAGTCTGAGAAAGAGAAGAAAGATGTGTGTGACCATAATCGTCGGGAATCGAACCCGCAACCTCTCGATTGGAAATCGCTGCACATACCACTGCTCCATATGGGACACACACACACACACACACACACACACACACACACACACACCGTCACACACACCTGTATCAACACATATGTACGTAATTGCACCGACACGCACAAGCACGGATGCACAGACCGGAAAGAGAACATGATGCCATCAAATAAGTTAAAGGGGAAGTCCGGTGAAAAATTTAAATTTCAGAAGTCCGTAGAGTTCGGGGCGCTGAGTCGAATGGTCTTTGTCCGAGGAGGCTGCGGGCTGTGGTTCGTCAGATACACCCAATCGAACATGTGCGAATTTGAGCGCCCATCACCCAGATCCAGGTGATGACCTCACAGCGGGCAGCCAGGTAGCCACACCATCTAGTTGTGTACAAAATGGCCATATTCGGAGCGCCTTCGATTGGGGAACCGTTTTTCGCAGCTTCTTCGGACCAAGACCATTCGATTCAGTGTTGCAAACACTACGTACCCTGTGATTTTCAGCTCGGTAAACCTTGAGGGTAAACCATATTTTAGCCGTTTCCGAATTGGACTTTTCCCGTCCACATGCACTGGCCTCTAGCTCTACGGCTCTAGCAATGCGCTGCGTGCATGCTAGCTGTAGTGTAGTCAACAAACTCATCACACACGGTACTACTCCCGCACTGCCCTGCATGCTGGGGTAGCTACAACAAGACTCGAGTCACAAGACTCAGAAAACTAGTCTACACACAGACTTGTCATGTACTACACTCGTATCAGTCGTATTGTACAGTCATGTAGTCAGAGAACGTGCGTTTCTCCTTGCCGGTGCCGGTGCTTGGGCTTTGAGAAAGAAAATTTTAGTTTTCCGCTCCCGCCATCATTTTATGCTACAGCGATGAGTGCACAACCGTGACAAGTGACAAAACAGAGAACAGGTCCCGGAACTTTCAGATCCCGTTACGTAGGGTTGCGAGCGAAGAGTCGTGCCCGTGGTTCACGTCACCAATTGAGTAGTTCGAAATATGCCAAGTTCGCACCAAAACATCACCATGTGGCAGGCTACTGGAGTCCAAGCGAATCGGTATGGAACAAAATTTAGAGCACTCGCATCACTCTTCTCCATTTTGGCGACTCTGCTCTCCAGCGATCTGATAATTACATCAGCTTCGTCTGTCTGCCGCTGCTTCTTCATCAGTCGGAAACTCATGCAGTAGCGCTCACTCTTGATCGGCGCGCGCGGCCATTTCTTCAGCTGAATACCGAGGTTCTCAGCCCCAGACCGAACTCATGAAGGTCAGCCATGGCTGCATCCTCACTCTCGCATGGAGTTACGTCTTCGGAGTCGCTTGCACCAACTACTATCGGTTGCCAAATCATTTGAAATAGCACTGACACTATTGCTTTCAGGCACTCCTTTTGAACTAGTTGCACGCTATGACGTTGCGGAGGGTGTGGTGCGGCCGCATGACGTCATGGCGCAGCCCCCGAAACCCAGTTTTTCAAACGGAAATATCTTGAGAACGCTTTGTCGGAGACACGTGAGACCAACACCATTCGACTCAGTGCCCGAAACTCTACCGACCCTGAAATTTAAATTTTTCACCGGATTTCCCCTTTAATTGCTGCACGCTTGACTTAGAGCATCTTTCCAGGCTGAGGAAAACGAGCATACAGTCAGACCTTGCTTAACCGCACATATCTGTTTTCAACAAAAAAATATCCGAATAGGCGAAGGAACCGGAAAACCTAACACTGGTTATGTTGGATGCACCTAGTATGCTGTAAATATGTAATCAGCTATGTTCTTCGGGATGGCGAGGGATCCGGATAAGCGAGGTCTGACGGTATCAGTGAATTATGGAATCAAGCAAGAATACGAATGTGAGATAGCCTAATCACAGGCCGCCTCGAAGGCATGAAGGGCTGTGACGTAGGCTGATTGAACAAGAGTACGTGCGTTTTGATTACATTTCTGACGTGCACCCACGCTTGGAAACTCATAATGAACTTATAGAACATTTTCGCGCCGGGCTGTGATTGGCTGATGGAACATGAACAGGACTGTTGTCATTGGATTTGTGACCTGAACACACACTTCAATATTGCTATCGTACGTGTACTTGGAAGCACGACTCGACCTTTTTGAGTAAAAACAAACAAAGAGCTAAACTGGTAAATCAAAGCGCTGCTGAGCAGTGGGCTTGACCGAGAAGACAAGTCCAACATTTGCTTGCTTGTT
>NC_088649.1:16947870-16977870 GCF_964019385.1 Sycon ciliatum | reverse complement strand
GAAGAGCCCTCATAAAATCGACACTGGATATTGATGGCGACGATAGTCAGCGCTGGAGTAATAGCGACTGCGAGGAGAAGCTGAATGTCGACCCGCTGAGCGATCCGTATTTCTACATCGACAACAATGATTTTGCAGACACTGACATGATGGAGGGTCTCACGGCGCAAAACAGAGCGTAGTATTATCAGTACTCTACCTTGCCAGACGACGCCAAGCTGGCTGCTGCCTGTGCTGAGAAAGGCGATCCCTAAAAAGTCAAACCGGCTGAACGCGTTGGGGCAACGTCTTCACGAGCTACAAAACGCGAATATTCACTCAGATCATTGAAATATAATTATGCTGAAATACAATTATGCTGAAATCATGGTCTGAGTGAAAGTGTGCAAGGGTGTGGATGTCAGTGGTATTGGTCAGTACATCTATCAGTATGGCAAGCTTTGGGACAACGCTCAAACTGCCAGCACAGAGGTCCCTGAACACAATTTGGAAGGCCAGCCACCAATCATCGTTTTGCACTCTGGTGTTGTAAAGAAGGTAGTGGTGTACTTGTATACGGAATATCGTCACACTTCTGAACTACTCATGCTTGCGCACCAAGAGGGCAAGCCTGACTTGCAATCTATTTACTTACATGTACCTGTTCCACATCACAATCAGAAACTGTAGGATCAACTTGCATGGAGTTACTGGGCATGGATGCTGCGCCAACTGTACTGAATCTTGACCTGTGTGACTTCAAACTCTATTTTCCATGCTTTCGCTCATCAGATTGTCACCAAACTTGATAACTTGAATGATTAATAGTGTAGAATCAATTTCGAGCGAAAAAATAATTTTTGAAAAAATTACACATGTTCAGGTTTTTGCTGGCTGGGGCTCAATTATCAGATCGCTGGAGAGCAGGGTCGCCAAAATGGAGAAGAGTGATGCGAGTGCTCTAAATGTTGTTCCATACCGATTCGCTTAGACTCCAGTAGCCTGCTACATGGTGATTTTTTGGTGCGAACTGGGCATGTTTCGGACTATTCAATTGGAGAACAGTGCAGGCTCTTTGAACCAGGGGCACGACTCTTCGCTCACTACGCTACCCGATTCGAAAGTTCTAGGTCCGGGAGCTGTTCGCTATTTTGTCACTTGTCACGATTGTGCACTCATCGCTGTAGCATAAAATAATGAGGCGGGAGTGGAAAACTACAATTTTCTTTCTCAAAGCACAACCATCGACACCGGCAAGGAGAAACGCACGTTCTCTGACTACATGACTGTACAATACGACTGATACGAGTGTAGTACATGACGAGTCCGTGTGGTGACTAGTTTTCTGAGTCTTGTGACTCGAATCTTGTTGTACCTACCCCAGCATGGCAGTGTGGGAGTAGTTCCGTGTGTGATGAGTTTGTTGACTACACTACAGGCCAGCATACACGGAGCGCATTGCTAGAGCCGCAGAGGTCAGTGCGTGCCGACGGAAAAAGGCCAACTCGGAAACGGCTAAAATACGGTATTCTCGAGGTTTACTGAGCTGCAAATTACAGGGTACGTAGTGTTTGTAACAGTGAATCGAATGGTCTTGGTCCGAAGAAGCTGCGACAAACGGCTCCCCAATCGAACGCGCTCCGAATATAGCCATTTTGTACACAACTAGATGGTGTGGCTACCTGGCTGCACGCTGTGACGTCATCACCTGGATCTGGGTGATGCGCGCTCAAATTCGCACATGTTCGATTGGGCGTAGCTGACGAACCATAGGCCGCAGCCTCCTCGGACAAAGATCATTCGACTCAGCGCCCCGAACTCTACGGACTGTGAAATTAAAAAATTTCACCGGACTTCCCCTTTAATCGAGTGCCGTTTGAATGAGAAGATAATGCTCTGGAGCACCGGTAACTAACTTTCATAAGCAATGCATTCGCCATTCTGCCTGAAGACCTGGCCTATGACATAGCACCACGACAGAAATTGTGCGAAACAGGAAACGTTTTTTGATTATGTGGCGTGCTTGAGAGAGCACATAGAGAATGCAGTGGTGATTCAGAAATCATCTCCGCACAAGACCATTTTTGAAGATACTACTTTAAGGAACTTACCCTCTTTCCTCTCGCACTGGATCTTGCAAGAAATCTGGACTCTCCTCTGCCTCCATCTCTATATACTCGACTAGAGGGGCACAGGGAGGCAAACAGGAAGCAGAAATGCAGGTTGATGAGCTTGAAATCAGTTCATTCGGCGCCGGGAGGTGAGTTATGAGGCCGGCGAAAGGCTTTTGGTCTGTATCCTTTTGTTCAATTGCGAATTAGTAGGACAGTGAGAGGTCGTTGTACCATGCATTTTACATCAGACTGTCATCGAAGTTTTGTTTCAATTAAATGTAATGGGCCTTCCGTAAATATCGATATTAATTTTTACCACGAAACAAATAAATTTCGTTTCAACCCAACCTCACCCCCCCCCCCCCCCCGAACATACTTCAAGTAAAGAAATGTTGACATACACATTCATATACAACAAAAGTCGCAAGTGTGTCACTGCTCCCACCTCCATGTGCATGATCATACAAATGTTTTCTGAAACGAAAATTGATCAACCCCCTCCCAATGCCGCACCTCATGACGAACATATTTCGTTTCGTAAAAAAAAGTTCAATATCAATTTTGAGGACGACCCTAAGACCGTTGAAAATCAACCCATGAATAAAATCATCAGTGCTCTCACGGTTCACAACATCACTAGGTAAGGTACAATGTACACGTACAGTCAGTATTGCCTATAGCGTTGGTGTTTGATTTTGAGCATGTTATCACTATAAGCGATATATCACTATGACCGATACTGCATGCAATGTATGCGAGTGGGGTGCCAAACGACTCAGGGCGTCGTGCACATACGCACTGCATAGCTGGCTACAGCTCATGTCACACAACATCAGCATTTCCTCACGATGGAGGCATATTTGGCAACTTTTACAAGCAGAACTCACCAAACAACACTGGACAAGTTAGTTCTTCACGAAGAAGTAACACCCTGTTCTCCTCTGACACCACTTGATTTTACATCAATCACTATAATCGATGCAAAAATAATGTAATGAAGGTCTTTTGAAATAAGAATGTGATCACTATAGGCGATATATTACTATAGACGATTATTACTATACGCGATAACTGTGTATACTTAGTTATGGCAAATGAAAATGAATTTGAGAAATTGATCACTATATCCGGTATATTACTATAGCCGCCAACCTTATAGGCGATACGTACTGTACTAGGCACCGGCAGATAATGCCGGTAGAAAAATTGGCAGAATTCGGTACTTTTTCTGGTAAGTTTCATGCATGTTTGGTATGTGGATAAAGAAATGGAGCCGCTGAGAATTCGAGGAATTGCCCGCCATAAGGTTTGTATGGTTCTGCCAATTTCACTGCTTTTCGAGCAGAATCTGCCACCTTTTCGAGCAGAATCCGCCAGTGAGTAACACGTACGCCTGAAAACGATTTTGGAAACTACGTGTTCGTAGCCAAGAGCTTGTAGCGGATCATTTCATTAATTTTCATTTATTTCACCTTCCCATCACATAGCATTGTTCAGTATTGACATTCCATGTGGAATGTTTATGTACTAAGTATGTTCTTGTTGAGCACCACGCGGTACTGGCCAATGAAGGATGATGATCATGTGGGAGATAGACAGACATGCAAACGGGGCATTGAATTTGTTTTCAAATACCGGTACTCTAATTTCAGAAATTTTCGGTGCTCAATATTTTCGGTATGAGGGCAAAAGGCCAGGTTAGGTGAACAGAAATTTTAGGTACAGAGAAGCAGTTCCCCATTGGATTATGTGTGATAATAATAATAATATTGTTCGGTGTATTGAAATTAATTTTTAAGTATGAAACAGATGCACCGAAAATAAAAGTACACCGAAAATTTGTGAAATTACAGTAGAGTAAAACCTGTCAAGGCGCGACCACTCTGATTGGGAGACCACCTGTTTCAGGGACCACTCTGATTGGGAGACCACCTGTTTCAGGGACCACTCTGATTGGGAGACCACCTGTCTCAGGGACCACTACAGCTGGGACCAGGGGATGCTATTTTCAGTCAAATGACCCTCGTCCAGGAAACCACCTGTACTCGCGCGACCCCGTTTTGAATTTCCCCTGCGTGGTCGTCTTAGACAGGTTTCACCATAAAGTGTAAATGCAATAAACGACTTACCGCCGTCATCATCCAGGTCAAATTCCTCTTCATCACCATGGGGTGGATTGGACGCCCAGCCTTTCAGCTCAGCCATGGCGGATGATCCGCTGCACAGCTTGACCGCCACGTTGTACTTTTCCGCGTCGTTTCCACCCACATGGATACCGAGCGCCGAAGCTTTCTTCCCGGCCTCGTCTAAGGTGTACAGCACACAGCCGCTCTGCCCAGCGCTGGAGTCGATATAATGCTTGACGAGCGCATCGTTGAACCCTTCCACACTGCCCGGTGCTTCTACCCAATACTTGCATTTCTTTGCTCTGACCCAAGCGCCATTCGCGTAGATTCTCCCTGGAAAGCCGAGCAGGAACGAGTTTTTCTTCTTTTCAGTCGCATTTGGCGCAGCCTTCAACACCTTGCTCAAAGTCGTGAACGGAGCTGACATGGTGGTCTCCCTCGAGGCAGCAACAATGCCATAATCGTGTGGAAACCGATCTGCCTTGGCACTTTGCTTCGCATTCTTTTCGTACCATTCAGGCACCTTCAGCCACCCATCGGCATTCTTCTTTGTTATCCTTTTGGACAGAAACACAGGTGACGGGCCTTCACTAGTCTCCTGCCATTTCTCGATGATTTGCACCCACCGGTAGTCGCCGCAATTGTAGCAGTAAAGGTTGTGAGCCGCAGTGGCCAGGTAATAATACTCGCCAGATAGCCGGTTCAGGTCGTACAGCAAAAACGCCGTCCCGTGGCCCAGATTTGGTTTGGACATCTTGGCGCACTTCGCGCAGCCACATCGTATGTTGAACGTGGCGTGGTAGGGTGCGTGGTGCGGCGAGTCAACTGGCGGGTCGTTGGCGATTTTGCGATGATCGGTCGATTCAATAAGGATTTCCTCTTCAAACCCAGCATTGGAAGTCGCCATTGCTTCTGCCATGCTTCATCCAAAGAGAGTCGGTTTGCTACGAGGAAACGAACGGAGGCAAAACCAATACGTATGTATCACACACGCACAAGTTTTGTACCAGAAGTACCCGTGTAACGCCAACGGCGTTCATGCAAGTCATTGTAGTGGGTGAGCTCCAACAACAGAAAGAATGTTTACTAATGTCTGTACTAATGAGGTAATGTCCTCGGCCTATCCCGAAGTACACCTACACTGGCTACAGAGTACAGACAGGCTCGACTGACAAATCTAGCCAGCTGAGTCTGTTCTGATATGACCAGAATAATGACGTCTCGGACTACAGACTAAACAGTACAGTCAGTACAGGCTCGCAATCATACAGGCTACATCATAAAATGACATACCGGTAGTCATTGTAGTAGGTCTACTATTCTGTATTCATCATGTATCATATTTTTCATTGAACTCTTGACTTGAGCAGGCGAGCGTGCACTCGACTATCAGCTAGCTAGCTACTGACAGTCCAGAGCAGATGTGCTGAGCGCTTGTGTCCGCAGCCAAGTGCATCCGGTAGATTCCAGGACTTGGGGATTCTTGGGGACTGCAATCTGCAGTGTGTGTACGCGTGTGTGTGTGTGTGTGTGTGTGTGTGCGTGCGCGCGCGCTGTTCCTCAGCATCATACTACACTGAACTAGTAGTAGTACTACTACAATGTAGTAGCTCATGCTTCTGCGCGCGTCACTGTGTGACATCTATCTCAGTATCTGCTATCAATCAACAATGCTGACATTGCTATCCTGGCGATGCACGTCAAAACCAAACTGCCAAAGCCAAAGCCAGTCAAAAAGGCCTTTGATTTGAGATTCGTCGTTGCAACGTCAAACGCTGTGTTGAAACAGCACTCTACTACATGTAGCGTACTTGGACAGCGGAATATGCGGAGATTATGGTACATGACATTAATTTTATCATGGGTGCATGCATGCAGGGTGCTGGTATGCGGGGATTTCCCTTCCTTGTTGGACAAGTCTGGTCCGCGTCCCGAAAATGGTGCCGATTGGTGGATCATGGAAGTGTCCGTGAGTGGCATCACGCGTGCGCGTACATGTACAGACAGTTTGTAGACTACCTATCGTAATAATAATAATAATAATTCGCGGGATTCGCGTTGGCATCGCTTGAATGTTCAGAAACACACAAACTAGCCTTCGCTTCCGCAGGCCACCACTATGCCTATGCCTTGCACACCTTAGTGGCGAATGCAGACCTCACAAGTGAGTCAGGGGAGAGTAGGTGAGTCTCTCAACCAATCGGGCGTGTAACGGCCCATAACCCTGTAAACTGCATCCTTGTTACCCTCACTCCGAGCTGTGAGTACCCAGTTGACCGTGGGTGTCGGCGCAGTTCACCACACATAAAAAGTCTTTACTCACGTAAAAAGTCTTTACACGCTCCCTGCTACCAGCGCGGGTCTCGAACTCGGGACCTCATGATTCGCAGGCAAGCCTGCAAACCAATCGGCCATATGCGTTGGTCTCGCGCGATTAGTGCCCCTGGCCCGGGTAGTCCCTTCCCAAAGATGCCATTACGTGTATTTTTCGTAATTCATGCTTCTGACAACCATGCCAAACAAGTGCAAGTTACTGAAGTCGCATCCATATTTTCAGAAAATGCTCAGAAGTTGCCATCATCGTGACTGAAATGAGAGAGCTCTTGTGCATACAATGTCAACGATGCCAAAACAACTAGAAAACAACCGCAGCAATAGCAGAAGTACCGAGTCGCCGAGACAGCAAACTCCTTACTCCTTCCTGCTGGGAACTACTGTAGCGGACATGGAAATCCAGTCGATGGACCGGGGCCGGCGCCCTCAGCGCGTACAGAACGCTGCGTGCAGTGCACATGGTGCACATGTTGATTCGATGCGACCAGCGCGCGCTGCAGCGCATAAATGCATGTTTGTACCGCTTACACACGGCTGCTGTATGGCCAACGCCCTGGGGCCGCTAGACGTGCGACCGGATTTCCATGTCCACAACAGTAGATCTACAATTATGTACATGTACATGACTTGTACAACTTTACACCGTGCTTGTACATGTAATTGTTGCACGCATCCTCCATGTATATGACATGTACATGTACATGTACTTCTTACGTAGGGATGTCATTGTCAATTGAATATTATCCTGTCCACGATGGGAATTAGGGGGCATTTAAATAATAATTGTTCTCATCAACTGTTCGAACAAATTTTTAAAAGGGATTCGTTGAAGTGTCCCATTAGAACGGCTTCAAATAATTTTAGAGTATTTCAGTGGAATTGTTATGGCGATGACGACGTCCGATCAGATTGACCATCTCCACGTACTACGTGACGTACATGTACATGTACAATCATGTAGCTATTCCAAAACTCTTCGGAGCTAATCCACCTCTCCCAACGGATGAGGTTGTGGAGTTTCGAGGAGCTTCGTTTTTTGAAGAGGCCAATAAGGCCATGCACCTCTTCAGAAAACCGAACCTCCTCGAAAAGTCAAAGAGTGACAATTCAGGAGGTCCAGGAGAAGTCATACTTTTGTTGATGCCATCCAGGCGTCGTCTGGTCTCGTCTGGTCAAAAGAAAAATCCATCACTACTATTTGACGGACCTACTGAAGATGGCATCAACAAAACTAAACCTGACCAACAGTACTGACCGTCTACCCCTTATTTAACTGGTAATCAAGTCTAGCACAACTTGGATGCGCACTCCACACGAGTAGTAGTACAGTACATAGTAGTAGTATTTATTCATACTTCTCTAGGGCAGTCCCCACAGTACAGACCTATGGTCTCCTTACGGGGCACCCTAGCCAATCTAGGATTGCGATACGAAATTGACTTTTTTTTTTACTAAGGCCACAGCTTCCAATCATGACATGCAAAGCAGCGGTGCAGCATCGCAGGCATGAATCGTGGACGTGGTGACGGGGTCTGATGTGCTCCGCCGACCTAGGGTCTCGGCTTCACTGCACAACAAACGCGTCGAAAGAAAACTTGGTGAAGCAGCAAGGCGGACCGATGCCGGAGCTGAGTTCCAGCGGTCAGCGGCTAAATAAGAAAGAGAGAAATAACCAAATCGAGAGGAGGCTCGTGGCAGTACAAGTCCAAGCGAGACTTGCGAGTCTAATGTTTATTTGTGTAACAATGGGAAAAGTCAAAGCAAAGAAAATTGTGAATGCACTAGCCTTTGTTTATCTGCAATGTAAACCTAAGCGTGTGCGGCGACTTAAAAGCCAGTGCCAGCATTAGAACATACATGTATGCATTCCATTGCACTAGACAACACCTACAATCCACTAGACATGCATCATCATCATCATTATAAGCAGCAGCAGCAGCAGGAGCATCTGCGATACAAAAAAAGAAGGCGAAAAATCGTAAAAAGAGAGAAGGAAAAAATGAAAAAAAAAAAACGGCATTATGCATCTGTGTGAGCCGGACATGCACAGTGTGACTGCCAGGCAATACTGCTACATGCCAACACCTTCACATGCAGAGACATAGCATGCTAGCAGAGACAAACCAGTAGACATACGCTTTACAATAACATGTATGATAAAAATGACCAATGGAAAGGTCGAACCAGCCGACAAACAGTCCTTGACACAGCCTCTTGGTCGGGTAGCTTGGCACCAGTTCATACAACACCTGTGCTGTACAGAAGCCTTCTATCTCAACGAAAGGTGGGCTCTTGCACATTTCATCGCCTCGCCAATGCCGTCGTTCTCTACGGGACTCCTGTAGGTTTTAACACAGATAAAAAAACAACAACAAAAAACTTGTGCACGTCTAACTGTTCAGAACCTGGTTTAGTTGGGTGACCCACCGCTTTCCTTGTCTCAATCAAAGAGAGGGGATTTTGTTTTACAAATCACTGTCCAATACATGTACATGTATATGTATATGCCCTATTATGGGGATCTGTATGGAATTTTATGCCTGACGCGTCAATTCGTTCTTATAGGTGCAAACAGAAAAGTGATGTCTCCGTTACTGGTACTCTTCTGTACGTTGAAACGATTGGTGCTGGTCCGAAAGGGCTGAATAACGTAATTTTTACCACCCTGTGCTAATCGTGCATTTTTTTAGCGTGACCTTTTCCCCACTTTCTATGCATAAATAGAGCAACAGATAACGTCACAGGAGATCAGTCGGGGCAGTGACTAGCCTGAAATGAGAGAAAAAACCGCCAGACCCACCAGCACTCGCACCCGGGACCTTGCTTGTCATGAGTAGTGCTCTAACCATCTTGATCATTTTCAAAATGATTGAAAATAGTGAGCAGAGAGCGTGGTGATTTCTTGCACAACAGCCAAGTCCAAGGTTCGTTGAACGTCAGTCGTGAATCGCCTAAGTGTCAAGTGAAGTCGGCGGAAAAGCGCAAGGTCTGGTGTGGAGAGAAAACACCCTTTCCCATTCCCCGGGTGTCAAGGAAAAAATCAACACGTCACTGTCAATAAACCGCATTGGTACCTAGGTTTCCGTCCTACATAGGCATACAAGTAATTTTTAAGTGAACCTCATGAAAAATATAATTATTTAGTAGAATCAGCTTGCATGCTGCTCAATGTTTTAAGGACTTAACAGACAGTTATCATATTTTATTTATTTTAATTTTTATTTCACCTTCCCATGGCCAGAGAATAAGGGCCAATATGGAGGGAGGGGGGGGGGGGGTAGCCAGCCATGGCAGTAAAAATATATAAAAAAAGCAAAAAATAATATTTCTTTTAAGTGTGTTACATTGTGTACATGCGTTCTCACCTTTAATAGGCTGTGCATGTGCTGAACGCTTACAGCTCGTCCTTCGCCTCTGCCCACAGCTTGTTCGATTCCTTGCTGATGTTCATGCCGACAATGACATCGCACAGTTTTGCAAATGTTTCACGCCCCCCAGCAACAAGGAAGGAGACAATTTTGTCAGCATGTGCTTCTTTCCCCTCATACTTCAAGATTCTGCTTAGTGTTTCCGGATCAGATACTGAGTTGAGAAGTTTGGCAGCTCTACAGCCAAGGCGAAGTTTTTCTTGTCCCATGAAGTACATCAGAGGCCACAACTCAGCCACGAATTTGGGAGTGTCGAATGGATTCTCAGCCTTGGCTTGTCCTAATGTCACAAAAATACACATACACATACATGTAGGCACAAACAAAGCCATGTTTTTGCTGATCAATCCTGCATATCCGTACATCATCACAACACTCACCAAGCGGTCTCTAATACTCTATACTCTTGGACAGGCAGGCATAGTGGGATGGTCTAAGACCATGATTGAGAAACAGAGGGTACCAGGTTCAAGTGCTGCTTGGAAGCGGAAGGATTTTTTCCAGCCGTGCTGCGACCCACAGTTAATTGGGAACTCGTGGCCTGGCACGAGGAGAACATGGATGCAGTGAATGGGATTTTCGGTCTTTGACCGCTTGCTGGTGAGCTGATCTACTCACCTCCCACCGCTTTAGGAGCTCCATCTGCGCCTTGATCCTTGAAGCGTGGTGGCGTTTCAACGGATGCGGAAAATTCGGTTTCCAGCCGAGTCTCACGCGAACCGTGAATTTTTTTTTTTTTTGGTGCACCAATCACTGAAAAAGAAGAAAAAATAGGAAAATCAACGGAATACAGTATAAGGAAATTCTCATCTTCAGGAATGCAGTCACTGCATAAAAAAAACAGAGATTTTAAATACATAGGCTCGAATGGTGAGCCAAGGATATAGTGAAGAAAAGGACCAAGAAACAACACGTTACGCCATAATGTCCACTAACACTACCAGTTAAAAATCCAGGGGAGTGAACAATCACTCTCGCTATCCTCTCAAGGAGAGTGGTGGGAGAGCAGTCCCCAGCACCCTCCCCCCCCCCCCCCCCCAAATCGCTCACCTCATCTACCCAAGGCGAGCACAAATCACAATACGGGTTTTTCAACATCTTGCCATACCCCAATCGGATTCAATACCCAATAGGTGCCAAATTCATTCCGGAAAATTGCCGTACGCCCTACAAATGGAAGCTGTACGGACCACAACTTCAGTTTCCCTTCATCAATTTTGCAATGAATCTCAGGCATTCTGGAAAGCTACTGCCCTACTGCCATCGCACTACTCCTCCTAGTCCTACTGCTTGCTAGCTAGCTACTTCAAGCCTTCAGACTGGCCTGATGCCAGCTGGGCTGCCAAAACCACGGAAAAAAAACTATGGAGCTGCAAAAGTCCCAACTGGCCTCTGCCTGTACAGCCTACTGCTCTTTACTTACCCACTGGATCAGCAGTAGATGCTCCTGCAGACGCTAATGCGGCCTCAGCAGTACTGCCGGGCTGCTGGAACTTGTCGACGGGTTCCAGCTTGGCCAATAACCTTCTCGCGCTGGCTTCTGGCTCGACTTTACGGATGCATTTAAGGAAGGTGTGGAAGGATTCGTCATCACCAGTGCTTAGTGCATCGAGCAATTCCTCATTCTGCACTGCACGGCCAGTGTGTAATGCAAATAGCTGACGCTGTGCACGCGTAATCAACCTCTTAGCCTCACACTGGCGACGCATATCACCTGGAGTTAGCGTGGAAACCAGGTCAGGCCGAAGTTCTGTGAAGACCTCACTCTCCCATGCTGTCATGTCAGAGAGCTGTTGGTCAAGAGACTCGTCTGAAAATGTTGGCACAACACACACATAGAGAAACAGAAATTCTGGATGGACGTCACTTTAAGTGTGACGTCACGGCCCCTTCGATACGCATGGATGCAGTGAATGGGATTTTCGGTCTTTGACCACTTTCTGGTGAGCTGATCTATTTACCTCCCACCGCTTTTTTAGGAGCTGCATCAGCGCCTTGATCCTTGAAGGGTGGTGGCGTTCCTACGGATGCGGAAAATTCGGTTTCCAGCCGAGTCTCACGCGAACCGTGAATTTTTTTGGTGCACCAATCACTGAAAAAGAAAACATAGGAAAATCAACGGAATCTCAGGAAATTCTCATCTTCAGGAATGCAGTCACTGCATAAAAAAACAGAGATTTTAAATACATAGGCTCGGATGGTGAGCCAAGGATATAGTGAAGAAAAGAACCAAGAAACAACACGTTACGCCATAATGTCCACTAACACTACCAGTTATGCCATGAGCTGATTGTTTAGTAACTGGTTGCCTTAGTGGACATTATAGCGTAACTTGTAGTTCCCTGGTACTTTTTTACTATAATTTCAATATAATTACAGTACGAAGTAGTGGTTGCGACCTCGGCGATGATTTGTGAGAAAAGGGTTTGCTCCCCACACATAATTACAGTGTTGCAAATATCCGGAGCACACGAGGAGCACATCGCACCTTCCACTCGACAAACCTGCAAGAAAGAACCACTACCTGCTCAATACACAGTGTTTCGAGGAATTCACCCCTCATCAGTTGGCCTTGATTAGGCTCAGGAAGATTGTACTTGAAAAGGACCACATATATACCGTAGTGCCCTCAACTTCAAGGCCAAACCATCACCAGGGATACAAACGTACAGAGAAGCCTTGTTCCCAACGCGCTCATGTGCTCCGGATGGCAGTCGTGAATCAGTTTTGCCGAGTGCAGGGTCGTGCGACGTGCTCCTCATGTGCTGCGCATGGTAGGCATTTCCCAAATCGGCCGGCCGAAAAATAAGCCGAAAACAGTGGTTTTGAAGAAATCACCCATCTTTCCGCCGAAAACGCAATTTTCACATTGAATTCGCCGAAAATCGATGTTTTAGTACCTCGCGAACCGCATCCTTGCTCCGATGATGTCATTGATTTCTTCCAGGATAGATTGGACATTCTCTTAGCCGATCGAAAAGCCTATTAGGCGAAAAAATCGGGCCGATTTAGGAAATGCCTAGCGCATGGCAGCCGTGAGTCAGTCAAGTGTCAAGTTCGGCAGGAAGCGTGTGTTTCTCGTTGGAACAACCAACTTTATGACTAACACCTCCGAAGTCGCAACTTCTAACTCTTTTGTCTTGTTTTTTTTTTTTTAATTTTCTATACACTTACCGGCACTTTTACCTTCATTGTACCCAATTCTACTTCCCCTTCCCCATAACTACTTCAAGAAGTAGATCTAGCTTCGCTTTACACTTCTCTTGAAAAATCTACGAACTCCCCTCACGTTTTTGCACAGCCTTGGGCACAGCTGGTGTCGGGCTGATCGGGCGGGTTACAGGAGCTTGGCCTGGCGTTGTTGTTGTTGTCTATTTATTTTACATCGCAAGGCAAACGGGCAGTTCTGCCCAATATTATGAAAGCGATGACAACCTGTAAGAAGAGTCAGAAATGAAGAGAAAAATAAATGAAAATGGAAGTACAGTGTAGCAATGAGGGGAGGCAGGGTCAAGACGAGCAGAAAAATGGATCTCAAATTTACAAGTCGGGTCATCGTAGCATGATTCTATCGAGCCTCATCAGCATGTTACGAAAGCCATTACATTTAACCGAAGTAAAATCCGCGTAGCATGCGTTTGAATTCACGGACAGATACTATGGACTTCATACAGTCGGGCAGGCCATTCCGGAGTCGGCAGCTGGCTAGAAGCGGTCGGCATGCGCCAGAAGCACTGTGGGTCAGGGGGAGGGGAAGGTTGCGTCCCAACTGACCTCGAGTGGGCATGCCTGTCAGCGGGCCTTGCAATACAATCCGGGACGACAACAGCTCACTGACGATTCCAGAACGGATTCTAAATGTCAGGAGTCGGAGCTTGCATTCCCCTCGTTCCAGCACTGGGCAGACACCCAGCCTGGTGTACAGGGGAAGAGTGTGGGCCAATGGGTGCTCATCGGCCACGCAACGGATGCAACGTTTATCCAGTTAATCTGTTTGGCCACTGTGTTCCGCTGCTCAGCGGACAGTCCTGGGAGAAACACATAGTCATTCGACGCATATAGAATGTCTGGTATGACAAGGGCAGAGTAATACAGCATCGCCTTGCCCACTGTTAGGCAGTGCCGGATCTGGCGGAGGATCCGCAGCTTTATAGACGTCCGTCGGACGATAGAGGTGACTTGCGGTGACCAGCGAAGATTTTCGTCCAGAGTGACTCCGAGGTAGCGTAGTGGCGGCAGCAGCCGCATTGCCTTGGGTGAGGAGCGGCACAATGCTCTCCGATAATAATATAATGGCGCCGACAAAGCCGACTACACCTCGTCCCGTACGAGAGCGCAGAGATCCGTTGAGCCCGCGTCACCTGACTTGGCGAAGGAGGCATTGGTGCCAGTCGGGCTTCTGGGCTCGCGAGCCGTGTCCGCACTGTCATGTTGCTGGTTCTCCTGGCCGGAGCAGACCTCACTACCAAGGGCTAGTTGTGCCAGCAAATGGTCCTGCAAAATACTTTTACTAAGTTTCCTTTCGGATTCAAGCCGCGCTGAGAAAGCTCGCCGCGGAGGGCTTGGCAAGGCATTGCCTTGACAGTGTCGACAGTTAGGTCAGACATACTGAAGAAATACAGTGTCGAGATAACACTCGGGCCGGCAGCAAAGCTACGAAAGGAAAAGAAACACTGCTGAAGCACGATCCGTTGTCTGGAAGAGCACAACAGAGCAAGGGGTCGTCCATAAATGTCGAACGTTTTTCACAAAACGAAATAATTTCGTTATGGAGTGGGAGGGGGTTGACCAATTTCGTTTCAGAAAACATTGATTCATGTACATGGCCGTTGTATATGCATGTACATGTATGTCAACATTTTTTACGTTCTGAAGGGGAGGGAGGGAGGGGTTGGGTCGAAACTAAAATAATTCGTTTGGTGAAAAAAGTTTGATATTTACGGACAGCCCCCAACTAAGATTTGTTTTCTTTTCAGCAAAATGGGCTGGTGCCATTTTGTGATTACGCAGCAAAACAAAGCGCATGACGTCAGTCTTGAATGCAGTACAAAGCAATGCAGTGCAGTGCGTTACTGTGCGCTAGTTCGGATTGCTGCTAACAAGTACTATCACAGCTAGTACACCAGTAAATGTTATGTGTTTTCCGTGAGTACCGTATTTCCGCAAATAAAAGACCGTCCTCGTATACAACGCCTTCCTCGAATACAAGGCCGGGCCAGGGGGCGGTTGAAAAAATACAAGACCGTCTCCGATTAGAAGACCGGGCCTACTAAATGAGTATGAGAAAAATAGAAGACCGTGCTCAAACTGTATAGAAGAAAATGGAAGAACGGGGGTAAAACTGTGTGGCGAAAAATAGAAGACCGGGGGGTCAAACTGGGTTGAAAGAATAAAAGACCGTCCTCGATTATAAGGCCGGGTTAGGACGAGGTTGAAAAATAGTAGACCGGCCTACTATTTGTGGAAATACGGTAGATTGAAATGTCAGAAACTGGTTAGTTTGAGCCCAATGAGAGAAGTTGATTGTTCCAACTAGGGACACACGCTTCTTGCCGAACTTGACACTTGACTGACTCACGACTGCCATCCGGAGCACAGGAGGAGCACGTCGCACCTGTGCAAGTGTCAAGTTCGGCAAGAAGCATGTGTTCCTAGTTGGAACAATCAACTTCATGACTATTACCGCCGAAGTCGCAACTTCTAAGTTCCAATGAGAGAAGGTATCGTTAACATTTCAAAAGCCCACGTGCTTGTGGACTTTCCAGACAAGGTACAGATTACTGTATTTGTAACAAAGTCCTATGGCTGACTTGTGTCCTTACCGTGTTCTTTGGCCCAATCCTTGAGTTCCTTCAATGGCGGCGACTCGCCGTACAGTTTTACGGCCAAGTTCCAGTTTTTCTCTTCTGGGCCAGCGCTGTCGTCTTTGTTATCTGGTGATAGGCCCACATGAATGCCAATAATCCCAATGAGGCTGCCACCATCCATCGCGTACACTGGAGATCCACTCTGTCCGTGGCTGGCGTCAATATTGTGCTTCACGAGCCTCGAGCTCGTCTCCGTATCCTCGGTATTCTCAAGTGGTTGAATATCGAGGCCTGTCGGGACTGTGAATGCCTTTCCTCTAGTCGGGGAATGCGCAACCTCGTCCGGATAGCCTATGAGGAAACTACTGCCCTGGGTTGGAAAGGCCGTTCCCATGCCAATTGCTTTAGGTTGCTGGGAAGTGCTTGGGAGCTGATTCGCTTGTAGGTGAACGGCGAATATGCCATAATCGTACGAAAAGCGGTTCATACTCTCACTCTGCTGCCACCATGAGTCGGGCGCTTTCCGCCAATGGTCGGTTCCCTTCGGGGTAAGATATTTATGCTTCGTCAGTTCATCACTCTCATGGGATTCTGTAATGACTCGCACCCATCTCTCCTGGACCTCAGGGCAAAGTCTGCAATACATAAGGTGAGCAGCCGTGACAAAGTAGACATAACCGCCTTGCTCAGGTTGGACATCGGAAAGAAGAAAACACGTTCCGTAGCAACCGCTCCTTCTGCATTTCTTGCAGTCCACGCGTAGACGAAAGGTGGATTTGGCCACTTGATCATGATTCCTAACTCCCTCACGACGATCCGTGCCCGAGTGGCAACCATGCTCTAGGTTATCGGAGCTGCTGTTCCCTGTGCTATTTTCAGCCATTGTCTAGCAATAAAACGATGATACTAGCGAAGACAGTCAGTGCAGTAGTCGATCCGAGATTTCTGGATAAATGAACGTAATATAGTACGGTCAGTCATTTACCAGCGACGATGGAGAAAACACCAACGTTCAACACGATGAGCGCAGCCATCAGAATGGTACTTGACCAATGGTAGACCGACTATCAGTAAGACTACATGTCATTGTAAGTACATGTACGTGGTATCATCGTTTGTACATGGGCCCACTGGTAGAGTGTAGACCTACGGTATAGTAGAATGCTAGCTAAATCAAAAAACCAACACGTGCGTAGATCTGCCGACCCGGTATATTACGTGCATGCAGTGCAGCTGAGGACCGCGTTCGCATTGGCGTGGCGAGAATGCCACGGAGTTCAGTCTACACGTTCATGTCATGTTGAACAGTTCAGTTGCGATCTGCTTTCTCTTCCTGATTGCCATTGCGCGTGCGGTCATGCTGTCTGTTCTCTGTGCGAACGTGGAAAACTGACCCCGGTGATTGCCACTTATTTTGGCTCGCTTCAGAGCAGATAGATAGGTGCATGCTCTTTTATTTCGCTTACCAGAGCAAGTAACGACGGTTACGTCAGTTCACAGTCGAATGTGACATGCAAGGCTTTGCGAGCTGAGCTGACAACGAAAAACTGACAGACTGTCAGTGCCACAGAACCTTGTTGAGCTAGGCTGATAGATGGCACCATAGCCTGGCATTTGCATAGCATGCATGCAGGGCATAGGGCTTGAAAGTGATGACGTCAAAAACGGCCAGGGAGTAGTAAGTTGACATCAGATTTCTATTTTGGATCCACTAAGGTGTGACTTTGCTATTGCCTCAGTATGTGGGTGCATAGCAACCCACTCATGTCGTATGCAGGGGTGACTTTTACTTCGCCACCAGTTGTAACCCCGCCCCCAGTAGCCAAATCAGTCAGTTTCACTGGTTACATCACCTTGCTGTGAGTAAGACGGCTTGAAATGTGCTTGGATCCATACAAAAACTGGATCCAAGTGGATCCAATTTTTGAATTTTTGAAATTGTTGCTATGCTGTGACGTAGCACTTTCAAGCCCTATTGGATGTCATACATGATTGTACAGATGTAGATAGACTGACTGTACTAGTACTCCGTAGCATGCTAGCTTTGGGACCCGGGGATATAATAATTAAAGGGGAAGTTAAGGCAAAAATTAAAATTTCACCAGTTGTAGTCTTCGGGGTGCTGAGTCGAATGGTCTTGGTCCGAGAAAGCTGAGACGCTCCCTTCCTACTTGAATCCCAATCGAACTCGCGCACTTCCACCGAAACTGGGTGACTGCGCCCTACGAGATGGGGATTTGTATGCAAAATGTCACTAAAAGCGCCATTTCGTTCTTATAAAAGCACGGATGACCGCGATTGGCCCATATATTGTAGTCTTTTGGACGCTGAGTCGACTGGTTTCGGTCCGAAAAGGCTGCGATGCAGCGTTCGCCCCTAATTCCCAATCGAACATGGTTGAACAAGCGGTCACGTGCTCCTGCGTACACCAGTCACCTGGTCACCGTGCCTGCAGGGTACAACTTACAGCCTGTTTTGACCTTTTTTGGGTGCAGTCCTGTCACTCGAGTTGAACCTTGGTGTGAAAGTTGTCGCCTGCTGGCGTGGTGACCAGGTGATTTTGGCACCCAGGAGCACGTGACCGCTTCTTCCACCATGTTCGATTGGGAATAAAGGAGGAACGCTGCATCGCAGCCTTTTCGGACCAAAACCAGTCGACTCAGCGTCCAAAAGACTACAACATATGGGCCAATCGCGGTCATCCGTGCTTTTATAAGAACGAAATGGCGCTTTTAGTGACATTTTGCATACAAATCCCCATCTCGTAGGGCGCAGTCACCCAGTTTCGGTGGAAGTGCGCGAGTTCGATTGGGATTCAAGTAGGAAGGGAGCGTCTCAGCTTTCTCGGACCAAGACCATTCGACTCAGCACCCCGAAGACTACAACTGGTAAAATTTTAATTTTTGCCTTAACTTCCCCTTTAATATTATTATATTCACTTTGTTGTACTTTAATATGGAGCCTCAAATTTCGGGAAATTAACTGTGCCATTTTCGTACTTGCAAGTTGCAAGTGGCCATAAGTACAAGAAAATACATGTACATGAGTATCCCCATACCAAGGTGTCCATGCATGTAAGAGGTCAACATGGAAAAAAGAAAACAATACTTTGTAGCGTCTCTGACGTTCTCGCATCATGATATCATCATTTGTTTGCATGTACACGTCATATTTTCCTCATCATCACAAACACTGATTCACCATACTCTGGCACACATTGTAATACCTACCTACACGTACTTCTCTACCATAATAATTACGTAATGTTTGGCTAGCATAGTTCCAATACACATTACGACATCTTTTGATGTTAAGCACTCCTCGCCTACAACGCTATTGTAGAAAAGTAGTCTTTACTCATCTCTTGTAAGTTCTGTTTGCATCCAAACACTTCTTCCAAACAGCACACGTCAGATATCTAACAAAACAACAAACTTCATTGCACAGTCTTCTATCACAATCTCTTTCCTATAATATAAACCTCCTTTCTCTTCACTTTCTTCATGACATTTAGTGTTCGCCAGTCTTGTAAAGATCTTGGAAACTAACACTCGTTGCACTGTATCTAGACTACTAAATTGGTGACCCCCGACGTGAGTAAAGTGCAATATGTCCAGCGACGATGGTTCTTCCGCTTCCGCCTCTGGAGCTTCAGCTGCCGCTAGCTCCTCCGCCCCGGCCCAAAACCACCCACTCGCCCGCAACGACCAACACGACGCACCGGACCGTCCGGTGTCTGCCATCACCTTCCGACTGCCGCAGTACTGGCCCGGCGACCCGCAGCTTTGGTTTGCACAGGCAGAAGCGCATTTTGCCAACCATCGCATCACCAACCCGCGGGCCAGGTACAATGTCGTCGTGAGTTCGCTTGCTCCTGAATACGCCGCTGAGAGGTAATCATGCAGTTTTATAGGGTCCCAAATTATTTCGCACTTTCCCAGTGTTCAGTGTACTGTCACACGCGTTTTCAGTGTACTTTCACATCATGAACTATATTTTCATGAAAACCGAGGACAGATCAGACTGGGTACTGCTGGTGAACACTGCGGAGCAGGGAGCCGAACGTGTTGTCTTCCGCGCGAACTCTCTGTCTCCACACGAACTCGCAGAGGTACGTCGGGAACAACTCTCGCGATGTGCCGAAGTTGCGCTTTAGGGAAAAAAAGAACCACCGCGAACGCTCCGGACATACAGTCGGCATCTCCAGCGAAACCCGTCGCTGCTCTCCTGCCGTCTAGTGAGGCCACATAGCGCCCCACACTTGGCACAAGGCATTTCGTTGCTGATACAGCGCCGAGCGGCAAGGAACTCCAGTTGACCAAGTTGGGTTCTGGAAAAGATCGGCAACACTTGTAGTGTGAACACCGTCCACTTCTCCATCAAAATCGCATGATCATTTAGAATGTGTGCCTGAGGGACAATGCGTATCGGCGCTCCGGGACGCCCAGCCATTACCACAAAGTCAAAGAAAAACTTCCATAAAGGAGACAAAACTTTGACAAAGGAAACAAAACTTTGACACGAAAAAAGAAGAAGCATAGTGAAAGTACACATGTTTTCATGAAAATAAAGTTCATGATGTGAAAGTACACTGAAAACGCGTGTGACAGTACACTGAACACTGGGAAAGTGCGAAATAATTTGGGACCCTAAACTGCATGATTACCCCGCTGAGATTCGGGACTTGCTCCTAGCGCCGCCAGCCGAGGAGCCGTACCAAGTCCTGAAAAAGGCGCTCACCGCACGCACCCAAAAGTCCGATCAGGCACGGTTGCGTGAGCTACTCTCGACAGCGGACATCGGGGACAGCCGACCAAGTCGCGCCCTCCGACGCATGCAACAGCTTTTGGGCAGTAAGTCTCTAGACCCTACTCGACTATCCTGCGCGAGCTGTTTGTACAGCGTTTGCCCGTGACGGTCCGCCTGATTCTGGCTGCAACACCTGCAAGCCTCAACAGTACCTGGACGACCTCGCCGCGCTTGCTGACAAGGTGGTTGAAAGCACGTGCTCAACCCCACTCACCGGTACAAGTGTTCACGCTCTGAGTACGAGTACGAGTGCAGCCCCTGCTCGGTCTAGTACGGCCTTATCATGTAGATCTACAGCGTCCACAGATGCGGAACAGGCCTGCACCGCTGACAGGGCTGAGATGGCCCAGCTCCGAGCTGAACTCGCCAAGCTGACGTCCGCTGTGAAGGTGATGACCCGTGACACCGGTGCCCCTTGCCAGCGTGGCCGCCAACGAGAGCGTAGTCCCGGGCCACCGTCACGCCGCCCGAGTGCCTCCAGGTCTCCCGGCCGTGACGACCACGACGACCTTTGCTGGTACCACCGTGTGTTCGGCGAGAAGGCGAGGAAATGCCGAGACCCCTGCCGATTCCTGTCGGGAAACGGGAAGGCCAGCCACTAGTCGCGACCGCTACTGTGGTTGGCCCCTCGAATACCGCTACCGGTCGCTTACTTTTCGTCAAGGATCGCTCCCAGTCCGTCGAGTTCCTTGTCGACACCGGCGCCGCCGTCAGTGTTCTTCCTCCGTCATTCGTAACTCTGTCTCGTCGTGTTCATCGCAATAGTCCTCGTCTCCGTGCAGCGAATCAGAGCAGCATCGCCACGTACGGTCAGCAGCTGCTCGATTTAGACTTAGGTCTCCGACGCACTTTCAAATGGGTCTTCGTCGTTGCAGACGTCAGCTATCCGATCCTGGGTGCGGATTTCCTTGGCCACTTCCAACTCACTGTCGACCTGGCCGCCAGATGTCTCCGGGACTCCACTACTCAACTTGCCGTTGTCGGATCCGCCTCGGATGTCAGCACCTCCGCTACCAACCTGCTGGACACTGACAGCCCTAGTGAGTATTCTGCCCTGCTGAATGAGTTCCCTGACCTTGTCCGACCGACCACTGGTGACTCGCCTGTCAGGCACAATGTGACACACCGCATAGTCACAGATGGCCACCCCGTCCACGCTAAGCCTCGCCGTCTGGCACCCGACCGCCTTGCTGTCGCTAAGTGTGAGTTCCAACCCATGTTAGATTTAGGCATTATTCGTCCCTCCTCTAGTGCATGGTCATCCCCTCTGCATATGGTGCCAAAGAAATCCGGTGACTGGCGACCCTGTGGTGATTACCGAGCCTTGAATGACTGCACGATCCCCGACCGCTATCCCATCCCGCATATTCAAGACTTCACGTCCCACCTGCATGACAAGATCATCTTCTCCAAGATTGACCTCGTCCGTGCATACCACCACATTCCTGTGCACCCTGACGACATCCCGAAAACTGCCATCACCACCCCCTTTGGACTGTTTGAGTTTGTCCGCATGCCCTTTGGCCTTCACAACGCAGCCCAGACATTCCAACGCTTCATTGACCAGGTAGTTTCAGACCTTCCCTTCTGCTTTGCATATCTGGATGACTTGCTCATTGCTAGCGCCTCACCCGCTGAACATATGGCCCACCTTCGCTGCATATTCTCCCGCCTTGCTTCACATGGCATCTTGATCAACGTCCGGAAGTCGCAGTTCGGCCAGGATGAGCTTGACGTCCTGGGACATCACGTGACTGCCTCAGGTATCCGACCTCTCGACGCTCGCATGACCGCCATTCGTGAATTCCCACAGCCAGCTAGTGTTCGTAAGCTCCGTGAGTTCATCGGCTTCGTCACGTTCTATCACCGATTTCAGCCACATCTTGCTGCTAAGCTCGCACCTCTGCACGCTATGCTTGAGAAACGCCACCGCACCAAAGGCGCGCTCGTCTGGTCCGACTCGGCCCTCGCTGCTTTCAATGATGTCAAAGCTGCGTTCACTGATGCCATCACACTTCACCATCCTCGCCCGGATGCCGCCTACAGCTTGATGGTCGATGCTTCAGACATTGCTGTTGGTGCCCTCCAACAAGAGCTAGATGGTGAGTGTTATCCTGTTGCCTTCTTTTCACGCAAGTTAAAGCCTGCCGAGACACGCTACAGCACCTTCTGTCGCGAGCTCCTCGCCATTTACCTAGCCATTAAGCATTTCCGACACTTCCTGGAAGGGCGTGTCTTCCATGTGTGCACCGATCACAAGCCTCTGACACATGCCATCCACAGCCGTTCACAGACCCACAGCCCGCGTCAACAGCGCCATTTGTCGTACATTGCTGAGTTCACGACAGATATTCGCCATGTCAAGGGTTCTCAGAATGCTGCCGCTGATGCACTGTCACGATGTCACCTACCCGATGAGCCCGTCTCTGCCATCACTGCCATTGACACAGCTTCCTTTGCCGCCGCTCAACAAGATGATCCAGACTTGCCCAGTCCTGGTAAGGATCCATCCACTTCGCTATGCTGGCAATCTATAGCTCTGCCCATGACTGATCACTCGCTCATCTGTGACACCTCTACTGCGTCTGCCCGCCCGTATGTACCTGCCAAGCTGCGCCGTGCTGTTTTCAATTCGCTTCACGCCCTCTCCCACCCTGGTACCCGCGCTACCAGGCACCTGATTACTGCTCGCTACGTCTGGCCCGCGATGAACAAGGATATTAGTGAGTGGTGTCGTACCTGCCACGCTTGTCAGCAGTCTAAAGTTCAGCGCCACACCACATCTCCCGTGAGTGCATTCAAGCAACCTGATGCCCGTTTCTCCCATGTCCATGTCGACATCGTAGGCCCGCTTCCATCTTCTAGTGAGTCTCGCTACCTCTTGACGATGGTAGATCGCTTTACTCGCTGGCCCGAAGCAGTACCTATTCCCGACATTACAGCCGAAACCGTCGCTCGCCAGTTTGTTGCCACCTGGGTCGCCCGATTTGGTGTTCCCACTGTGCTCACAACCGACCGAGGTGCCCAGTTTGAGTCATCCCTGTGGTCATCGCTCATGTCACTACTTGGCACATCTCGCATTCGTACAACGGCTTACCACCCTGCTGCCAACGGCATGGTAGAGCGCTTTCACAGACAACTGAAAGCTGCACTCCGAGCTTACGACAATCCACAGCGCTGGACGGAACATCTGCCACTAGTCCTGCTCGGCATTCGCTCCTCCCTGAAGGCTGACCTCAACTGCTCAGTTGCAGAAATGGTCGACGGTTGCCACCTCCGCCTGCCAAGTGATTTCCTCACTGACGAGCCTGAGCCATTTCCGGATCCGACGTCCTATGTCAGCCGCCTCAAACAAGCCATGTCCGAGCTCCGCCCTACACAACCCCGCAAGCCACCCACCCAGCATCCGTTCATTCCAGCTGACCTCTCGACATGCTCTCAGTCTCATGTCTTCATTCGCACAGACGCAACATGAACGCCCCTCCAACGTCCTTACACTGGTCCACACCGAGTCCTGGAACGTCATGATAAGTACTTCCGCCTCGACCTCAACGGCCGCTCCGACACAGTATCCATTGACCGACTCAAACCAGCATTCCATGATAACCAGTCTGTCGACCATTGCCATCCGACCAAGCCGACGCCATCGCTCGCATTCGACGTGCCTCCGCCACGCCAAACACGAGCTGGTCGTCAAGTCAGATTTCCCGCCTATTTCTGACACTCTCTCGCTTATCCCATTTGCTTGCTCTCACTTTATCGCGCTAGTTATCGCTCATTAGGACATTACTCATTCACTAGGAGGGGAGCTCTGTAGCGTCTCTGACGTTCTCGCATCATGATATCATCATTTGTTTGCATGTACACGTCATATTTTCCTCATCATCACAAACACTGATTCACCATACTCTGGCACACATTGTAATACCTACTACACGTACTTCGCTACCATAATAATTACGTAATGTTTGGCTAGCATAGTTCCAATACACATTACGACATCTTTTGATGTTACGCACTCCTCGCCTACAACGCTATTGTAGAAAAGTAGTCTTTACTCATCTCTTGTAAGTTCTGTTTGCATCCAAACACTTCTTCCAAACAGCACACGTCAGATATCTAACAAAACAACAAACTTCATTGCACAGTCTTCTATCACAATCTCTTTCCTATATAAACCTCCTTTCTCTTCACTTTCTTCATGACATTTAGTGCTCGCCAGTCTTGTAAAGATCTTGGAAACTAACACTCGTTGCACTGTATCTAGACTACTAAAACTTCTTCTATTCATTACTTGATTTCTTTTGTACTTCAGTAAAAATATTATTTCATTGCCAAATTAGTTTGAGTTACCTTTGAAAATTATCATGTTCAACTGTCTTCGTAATCATCATATTCGTCCATCCGATGTCACCCTGGGCCTCACCCTACGAATAATCAGCTCATCTCTTCCTACCTCCACGTCTCCTTCCATCATGACCGAACATCAACTAAACATCAATTTAGAGGAATATCCGTAACCTGCAGACATATCATGGCTGCTAAAATCCAGACTGGTCATGACTTCGTAACATGCATAATTATGTACATGTACATTGTACATGTACACGGAGTTTTGCGGACTACCCGCCGCTACATGTATCTCGTCCGCCCCGGGATACAGTACCTGATGAAGGCTGATTCACTCGCATGTTCTGCTACATCATGTACTGTGTCAGTGTGAGAAAGAACTTTGAAGAAGACGAGTTCGAGCATACAATAATGTATTGCCATGATTTCTACCCTGCTTTTCATTGAAAACACTATCTGCATGACCTCCAAACCCTTTTGCCATGCAGACCGCCAGCACTGATCAGGTGCAGTGTACAGTCATACATACTAGAACTGTGGTATACTCGTGTAGTTATGCTCCTACCTCCGAGAGGATGCCAAATTATGCTCCAAATTTTCAACCATCAAATTTATGCCAATAATGATGCCGGCATAATCCGCCGGTGCCTAGCACGCACGGAACGTAGCCTACTCAAAGCCTACTCAAAAGACTAACAAAGTTCGGCGAAAAGTCACTCTACACTAATCACAGCCAGAACACACGAAGCAAGAAGACACGAGAGAACATTTCATCGAATGGTACGACCAGAGCGCCAGAGACAGCAGAGTATACTCCAGTACTCCGGCGTTCAATGAAATCACTGCCAGAAACATGCAACAAGAAAAAACTGCGCCTACTACCTAGTTCCACAATAATAGTGGTAGATCTACAAGTACTACAAGGAAGAAATGCTAGTACATGTACATGTTACGTAGCCAGTCTCTTTCCAGCAAAACTATCGTGACCTGTTTGCGCACATTCCATTGTCCAAGCTCTTGTTTTGAGAGCACCGGGGATACCGGACTCGTTGCACTTCTCACAGAAGACTAGGCTAGCCGAGATCTCAGGCGCAATCTCCTGTGAAGCTGGTTGTTACTTGTAGATCTGACCTTCGTTTATCGTTGTGACTGAGGTATGGCCACGTCAGAGATCTACACAACCGAAGGTGTGGATGCTCGTGAACCCTTTGCCTCTACGGACCCGGTCCACCAGCGAATGGGCAAGTCGATTTTTCATCTCAGGGTAGATTGCGAGAAGTGCGGGAAAGAAGGCTACGGTACCTGCTTCCTGCTTCATGATTTGGAGAAATACTGCAACGACGATTACGTGTACTTTGCTACTGCGGCACACCATCTCTACTGCGTTTTCATTCCTGAAGATGCACAGAACCCGGACCGTGAGACTGGTTGTAATCAATATTGCTTTGCTAAGATAATTGAGAAATTTAACCCGAATCAAACGCCAGTTTACCTAACTGGCAACGTAGGAAAGAATAGCAAGGCCGGATGGCTGAAGGTCTCCGACGAGTACGAAGAGAACGCCAAGTCTGTCCAGGTCCAGATACACGGCGCGGCTGATGGTGAGGCGGCTGCTCACCAGGCCGAACTAGACGGCTACGATTTCGGTGTCATTGCGGTGCGCAAACGCGGCCATGTCGACGGACGGGACACCAATCCATCACTTCTCCCAGACCTTGACCAACAAGTACCAGTGCTTTGTGGCAAAGAGGAGGATGAAGAGGATGAAGCGGATGAAGTGAGTGCCTATCCGCGTGCGTATCGCACCGACTCGCCAACATTTCGCACTATTCTCCGCTGGGTGCTGAGTGAGCCATACGTTGGTGAGACAACTGTCGAGCCTGTGCCCTTTGCCTTTGGTAAGCAAGAAGTGCTAGCATGCTAGTGTAGCGTTGGCACGCTGGTGATCACACAGCTGCATGCAGCGTGAATCATTTTCAATGTATTGGTCACGCGTGTTACACCGCGCCGCACCCCGCACTTGCAACTCTTACTACCGTGCTTGCAGATCCATGACATGGATAGTATCTACTAACTACTAGTACTAGTAGTCTCACTGCGTTCAATGTTTCATATTGACCTTAGAAATACTGCTGCACTTTCAACCGCCTCTTTTACGCCCATTGCCCATACTGCTATTCAGCTCCTTCTTCTGCATAGAATCAAATGGCATTCCTTGTGCAATGACTGTAGCCCACACATCTACTTTGACCTTTCTTCTTCTACTCTACGTATCCCCTGGTCATAGCCTAGGCTAGCTTACTTACACTAACAGTTGCACACCCTATAAAAGCTGCTGTTCACAATTCTCTTCATGTCAGTTTAGAGTTAGAGTCAGAGTTAATGTTTACAATGTAGTCTTCCGTTTAGTTCAGTAATAATTTTAAAGCAGTGCGTTCACTGAGACCCGTCTGCATTTGCCTCAGAGAGAAACACTGCGGCCCGCTACACTAGTATGTATGCGTACATGTATGCTGGGGGGGGGGGGGGGGGGGGGAGGAGGGAGCATAATTTGACTTGGAGAGGACGAGGAATCCATTGTTCATTGAGTTTGGAGCACTAATAGAAAATCGAATGATCCTGGTGCAACCTAGGCGCATGTCTCACACGTCAGTGCTATGTCAGCGAGTGCAGCAAGTAAAACATCGGCGTACCTCGAAGTACTAGTACTAGCGACATTTCAACATACCGTAAAGTTCCGTTAATAAGCCCACCCTAAATAACGCCCATGTCCGATAATAAGCCCAGGTTTAGGCCGTGTACGCTTCAAGTCCGTTTTAGCGCCCATGCCCGAAATAAGCCTAGGGCGTAAAGTGGACTCAAAATGACCAGCGCGTGAGCGTGCGTTCGCGTAAATGCTGGTACCTGTTATGCCTTGTACTTATATAGCAAGTGGATTATCAAATCTGTAATTTATCGCTACATTCTTGGTAATACGACCAAATAATTTCCAGCTGTGGTTTGATGTACCTGTACCGTGCTCAGTGTGAATAGTGGTTCACTGAAACTAGTGGGTTGCTGATAGATTGATCTTCTGCAGATTGCGTCCGAAATAACGCCCATGCCCTAAAATAAGCCCATGCCCAAATATACGCCCGTTTTTTGACCCTCTGCAAAGTATACGCCCGGGGCTTATTAATAACGGAATTTTACGGTATTTTAGGAAAGGAAGAAGAAAGGAGACAGATGACGAATGTGTAATGTCGAAGATGTGATGGTGTGAAGGTGAGGTGAGAGATAATCATGGTATGCGTTGCTCCCCTTAGTTCCTGTTGAAGAATGTGCCCAGTAAGCCTGCAACAAATGATAAAAGCCTGGTTGTTCCCTCCACTGCTGGCGATTGTGAACACCATCTTCCTGCCGGCTCCACACATGTCACACGCACATATGCGGGCGACGAAACAATTTTCCGCTACCAGCGTCTGTCTGCCACCCCAGACAACGCCGATTCAGCAGTTGATTTTGGATTAATCCGTACTTTTTGGGTATTTAAACCAACTGCTAATATTTATTTGGTAAAGTGTGCAGGTTATTTTATTTATTTATTTATTTCTGCACCTCGCGGCATGTCAAGACAACCAGTTCTATGCAATTCGTGGCTCTGATATAATTATTGGCGGGTTTCTGAATGTTAATCGAGCCGTGAGTAGTGAAAACGCACCTAAATAGGGTTTTATAGAGAATTTTTGGTCATAATGGCAAAAATAATATCTGGAGTGCATAGCACTCCCAATCTGTACAAGTGTGTTTTCACTAAGCTCGCCCAATTCTCCAACGAGCAGGAAGGGCTTGTTAGAATGGTCCAAAAGTCCTTACTCAAAGTGGAAGGATGTTCGGTCTCTGACCACTTCGTGGTGGGTCTGATTGAGTTACGCACCTCCCACCCCGTTAGGAGCTTTCTCTGCGCCTTGATCCATGCTGATCAGTTTGTTGGTTCAGCTAAGTCACATTCGATCTGTGATTTTATTTGTTACACTGTAACGAATTATCCCATGTTTAGTATTTCTCCTTTCAAAAACTGCTCTAAAGTTCGCCTGTACACAAACCAAAACAAAAACCTGTGGTTTAAAAAAGAAGACCATCGTGGTTGCATATTGTCTCTTACACTGCAGAGGGCGCTACATCTGAAATGATCGAAGAACCAAACGTGTTCACATTGCCAGTCTCGATGGAAGGAGACATGTACCGTATTTCCGCAAATAAAAGGCCGTCCTCGTATACAACGCCTTCCTCGTAAACAAGGCCGGGGCAGGGGGCGATTGAAAAAATAAAAGACCGTCTCCGATTAGAAGACCGGGCCTACTAAATGAGTCTTTGTTCTTGTGTTAAAAATAGAAAACCGTGCTCAAACTGTGGGAAAAAATAGAAGACCGTGCTCAAACTGTGTAGAAGAAAATGGAAGAACGGGGGTAAAACTGTGCGGCGAGAAATAGAAGACCGGGGTCAAACTGGGTTGAAAGAATAAAAGACCGCCCTCGAATACAAGACCGTCCTCGATTATAAGGCCGGGTTAGGACGAAGTTGAAAAAATAGTAGACCAGCCTACTATTTGTGGAAATACGGTAAGTTTCCATTTCAAGGTCTATCCATATGCAGCATGCGTGTGTGCAAGAGTAAGAGTGTGTTTTATACGCACGTATATGGAGTGCATATGTGTGTGTGTGTGTGTGTTTGCGTGTGTGTGTGTGTGTTTGCATGTGTGTGTGTGTGTTTGCGTATGTGTGTGTGTGTACTGAGGTGTGGTGAGCCCATCAGTGGGATCATTTTCAAATCCAGCCAGAGCTTTGGGGATTTCAGGGGGTGTCAGCCGTTTGGCGGTTCAATAGCCAATCGAGTCATCTTTCCAAGATTCCTTTCGAGTCTCTCTCCCCTCTCCCGGGAGACCCACGTGACCAGTTTTGGCAGTGAACAACAAGTACAAGTACAAGTACAAGTGTGTGTGTGTGTAAGTGTGTGTGTGTGTGTGTGCAGTGTGGGTGTGTGTGCATGTGTGTGTGTGTGTGTGCGTGCGCGC
>NC_088649.1:16912170-16947670 GCF_964019385.1 Sycon ciliatum | reverse complement strand
GTTTTGTACGCTTGCGTCCCCGGCTATGCCCGTCTACGGTATGAAAAGTTGGATCGATCCAACTCTTCCCGTCGCTTCCCGATCCGTACGGCAGTACGGTTGCGTTCCCGTTCCTGGTGTTCACATTGGACGCCGTCAGACTGTCCCGTCGCTTCGCGTCGATCCTTACGTCGCACCCCATCAAATGTGAACTAGGCTTAAACGAGTAGAATGGTACTTAGGCTGTGTTTACATGAGAAATTTCAACCCAGGTCGAGTTCAGCCTGGGTTGAAGGTCTGTACGATAGACAAAATAGGTGAGCGTTTACATGAAGACAGTTGACCCGGGTCGAATACTGATATGCCGCCAAAAGTCCACTTCTAGAAACCTGTATTGTCACGTAAATACTTTCGCGCGAAATTTGCATGTGCAGTGCTATTCAAACCTGGTGCGAGATACGCACAGAAGTACGATTGTACGATTTTCTCGACCCGGGTTGATTTCAACCCTCCCCTTGGGGGGGGGGGGGGGGTTGAAATCAACCCGGGTCAAGCGCAATGCGTCATGTAAACGCGCCATTCATTTTGTGTACATGGCGGGTTGAAATCTGACCCGGGTTGAAACTAGGGCTCAAACGGTTAGTCCCATTAACCGTTTGCAGACTGGTTACGAAGAATTAACGGTTAACTGATAAAGATAACGGTTACGCAGAAACTTTTCAGTCAATTTTCCAAGTATCAGGTCGTTGCAAAGTATGCACTTTCGCAGGCTGTCGCACGCTTACCAATTTCTAGGCTGTCAACTCGGTCATATCTGGTCTCTTGGTGTGAGAGTATGTATGAATGAGCATGCAAGAGAATGTACATGTGTGCGTTGTACTGAATAGGGTACATTTTTTTGAATGCGTATAGTCAAATATATGGTTAAAAAAGAGTCCGCAGGATTGCCGTGGCTTATAGGTTTTGAGCCCTAGTTGAAATGCCTCATGTAAACACAGACTAACGCTCGGTACAGAATTCCCCCCCCCCCTTTGGGGGCCGCACAAAGCGTGCATGCACTGAAAGACAAGTAAGTGTTGCGAGCATGACTGAGTCTGTACACTTGCAACATCGATGTACGTACGTACGTATAAAAGTACAAGCGCGATCAGAGAAACATCGACGCGATCACCGTCGCCGTGTTTGGAGCTGACTACGAGTCGCGTACTTTCGTTACATACAGCATGCGGGACTGGCAGGCTCAGTATGTGTCTACTCTATAGCTGCAGGGGCTGGGGTTCCCTGCGCGTGCGAGTAGTCTTGAGCTAAAGACAGTAAAGTGGTCCTCAGTTTCGTGTTTTCCGTTCTGTGGGCGGTTCCCGAACCAGTTTGCTCGATGACGAGCTAGGCCTGGCGTCTGGGCCTATTTTGAGCATAGACAGGAAAAGCAACTAGTTACTTGTTGGCGCGCCTCAAGTCAGCTCATCCGTCGAAATCCGCCGATCTGCACTCATGGCCGGCTTCTCTGACTCAGGGGCGTAGGAAGCAGTTTAATATTGGTGCGGCGAAATTGTGAGAGGGGGTCCGGGGTCCTCCCCCAGGATTTTTTTTGAAAATTGGGCCTAAAACGCCATAATATTTTAAGGGGGCAGCCTACCCATAAATTTCATATGGCATTCAATTGACCGTAACTTTGGTGTTTCTCAATGGATTTGAGTGAAATTTTGACCACACACTCCTGCCACTATGCTGGCCCTCAGGACATGATTTACAAGTTCTTGCGCCTCACTGACAGGCTTTCCAGACCGGAAAAACTCAAATTTCCGGCATAGTGCCACGGTGTGCGAGCCACCCAGGAGCCAAACAAATGCATTTACAATTTTTTCACATTTTCGTGCTCATTCTATTCGTGCGCGGGACTCAAACCTAGAACAAGTCCAGAAGCAGCCATGGGTGATGGGGTAGGGCCCCTCAACGAGGCCCTGGAATCTGTCACAACGGAACGAGTGGGCGTTCTCTCACACACTCCCACAGACCCAAGTCAATTTTTGAATTTTTTTAGGTTTAGGGTGTGCTACGAGGTCGTACCTTTGATACAACATCCAGTGCTGGGACCTCCACAGCAAGCCATTTCCACAGCGCTGCACACCAAATCCAGGATACCCTCAGAAACCGGCAAAGACTACCACTCACGTTTCACTACTGCCTAGCACTGAATCCTACCTGACTTCTTGACACGACTCAAACTTGCCAAAGTCACTAAATCAATGTCAACTACAAATAATCAAGCCACATATCTGCAACGTCACGAGGGTGCTGGCAAAAGTCCTGCTGCACGGCGGCGGGCTTCGCCCGCCGCCGTGCAGCCCAATACGTGGCTCAAAAACCTGATTTTTTGGACTTGGAGCAAAATTCTGCACACTTTCACGTGTTTCCATGATACGACAAGTTGCGCACGGTCTGCTC
The DNA here is from genome assembly GCF_964019385.1 of Sycon ciliatum. Taxonomy (NCBI): domain Eukaryota; kingdom Metazoa; phylum Porifera; class Calcarea; order Leucosolenida; family Sycettidae; genus Sycon; species Sycon ciliatum. Next base: position 16,945,246 of record NC_088649.1, on the reverse strand, counting down.
ACATTCAAATACAGTGCTGCCAACAAATGACAGCGTGCAACAAAAAAATCTTTCCTTGCAAGGGCACATTTTCGGCCATAACTCTTGAACGGCCGGTCAGATCGGGACACAATTTTCAGAGAATTTGCAGCTATTCATGCTCTTTCAACTGACGTAGCACTCAATATGAATTTACAAATTCGATTTTTCAGCGAATTTTTGGGTAGTCTGCCACCTTAATGCTACAGAATAATTATGAGAAACAAGAATATGCATGCTGATGATACACAGCATTGTCGATGTAAAACATGGTACCTGTACAAGAGTCGACAAGCCATCAACAAGGTTGAAATGCCAAATAAACAATTAAAAAAATTCGAAAATTATTGGTCCGGCGACCGCCGGGCCTGCCGGATCGGTTCCTACGCCCATGTGACTTCATCGTCGGAGTCAGCGAAGTCACAGGCGAAGGGCACCATCAGCTATTGGATGGGAACGCATGCGTCGCCTCTGTCTTGTCTATATTCGTCTGGTCAGACCGATCATCGCATCTATGCGCCCGCTTTCCGTCGTTGGGGATGTTGGACTCGTAAAACATTTGAAATTCACAGAATGTACATGATTGTACTGATGTAGTTACAATAACGAGAGAGCTTGGAAGCTCAGGGCCCTACGCTATGCTTTTATGCTTTTTTGCCTAGCTCATCGTACATGTTATAAGAACTGATGGAAATGTCTTTTTCCGTTGATTGGCCCCATCACTGTATTGCAAAAACGTTTCAATCGGTTTGAATATTATGAGTTAGGCAAAAGTATTCCCAGAATTTATTGCGGATTGTTATTTCTCTAACGAGAGAGCTTGGAAGCTCAGGGCCCTACGCTATGCTTTGTTACTTAGCTCATCGTGCATGTTGTGGGAACTGATGGAAATGTTTCCTGGGAAGGCGCTGACTCTGCCGAGCACGCGCGTTCTGGAGTCGACGGGATCACTCTGGCGACGTTTCCTGTGACCGGCGCTGACTCGCCCGTTCACGCCTATTTTGGAGACGACGGGATCTCTCTTCCAAAGTATGTTTTTGCTGACGCATCCTATCACCTATTCGGCAACTAACATCCATTCTAATTTCATTTCCTCCTCGTCTCCCTATTTCTTTCCAGAACGTCTCTCTATACATCAAGGAGTCGTACTGTATTGGCAGCTACCCTAACGGGTCACGCCGCCCACCACCCAAGCATGGGTATGATGAGGGACAGTGGCAACAGAAACAAAAAAACAGCAAGCAGGGAGAGAAAGCAAGAGAAAAACGGCGATAGTAGTACATCTGGTGTGCGACGTATAGAAAAGAGAGATGACAAGAGATGCGCACAAAATAGGAAACAATAATTATTTTTGCAGTTCCGAAACAATCAACCAGGTGATGGAGTGTGGGCACCCGAAGTCCCACCTGGACTCCACTGTTGTTGTTGTTGTGTTTATTTTAATTCGCAAACCAAACGGGCAGATCTGCCCAATGAAAAGGTGGCGAATGCAGATAGAAAGCAGTAATAAATGAAATTGGGGACTGATGTAATTAGGATAGAGGTGGAGAAAAACTAAGCCAGCTGATCATCAAACAGGACGTCTGGTACTCTAGGTACTAAGGCCAGTAAGTGTGTGCGGGATCATGCTGGCGCGGAACTGGCGGAGCGTGGAGATGGCACGTATATCGCTGGGTAATGTGTTCCACAGCTGGGCGCCCCGGAACGCGAGGCAACCCTTGCCGAACCTGGTGGAAACTGGCGGTTGGCGCAGACCCATGGTGGAGTGCAACCTAGTTGGGCCAGCTGCCGAAGGAACTAGGAGGGCTTGCAGTTCAGAACTTGCGTGCTCATTCCGAGACCTCCAGACCAGAACGATGAACTTCTGCCTGAATATCTCGGATACTCTGTAGGTGTCCAATTGCAGCAGGAGGGTACGCGCGGAGGTGTGATGCGAGAGTCCGAAAACCGCCCTTGCCGCCCGATTCTGCATGACTTGTAGCCGATCCAATTGGTTGGCAGTAAGAAGCGGGGAAAACGCATTGGATCCGTACATCAGGTCAGACATGATGATCGCTTTAAAGTAGAGAACTCGGCTCTGATGAGTCAAGCAGCGACGCAACCTCCATAGTGCTCCGATCCTCTGGGCCAGTCGAGCGGTGCAGCGATCAACATGGGGCGTCCATGACAGATCCGAGTCGAGGAGCACTCCAAGATACCTGGCCGCAGTAACGACAGGAATCGGCGTTTCATGACAGTTTACATTGATCGTATGCTGGGGCTGCTGAGGCTGCCTGTTGGGGTATACAGGGATCACGTGGCTCTTGGCTGCATTCAAAATGAGACCACGGGTCTGCAACCAGTCAGCAAGTGCAGAAACCGAGGCCGATAGCGTAGCAGATACCGTGTCCAGGGATGTGCTGCTGCTGATCAGCGCAATGTCATCGGCAAATTGAACTGATGAAGACTGGTTAGCTATGGTTGGAACTTCGCGGGTGTAGATACTGAAAAGGATCGGTCCTAGAACAGAACCTTGTGGCACGCCACAGGATGGTGCAGAAATGGCACTCTGATCCCGTCCAATACAGATACGCTGAGTACGGCCCGACAGATAGGCGGAAAACCACTTTAGGGCTGTCCCTGTTATGCCGATATCGAATAGGTCCTGGAGTAGCCGTTCATGACGAACCTTGTCGAATGCCTTTGACATATCTAGAAGGCATATGCCAGTACACAAACGCTTGTCCCGTGCACTAAGAATACGATTTAGCATAAGTACCAGGGCATCCTCCGTTGAGTGGCCTGCGCGGAATGCAAACTGAGTCGTGGGGAGGGTACCAGATATGTCCAGAAACTGGGCTAGCTTCTTTTGTACGACTTTCTCCAAGAGTTTTGATAATATGGGAAGCACTGGAAGAACATCCCACGCAGGGATATCAGCGATAGGCCAAGCGTTGAAAAACAGCCATGAGGACACATCGTCTAGAAGTCCACCGCGCTCGAACTGAAATTGCAGGTTCAAACAATTTCCCACGCGGCGTCAGGCAGCGTAACTCTTCTCCCTGCATCACCATCCATCTCCAGCAACCGTCTCCACTCACAGCTCATGCCTCTGCCACCACTGTACTCCTCCGAGCTTCGCAGTTTGAAACCATTCGGGGGTCAGCTACACCACCGCGAATGGAGAGACGAGGACGACAACGGTCGTGACTGAAAAGACACTGCCTTGGCGACCGCGTCGCGGAACCCTCGCCCCAGCAAATTCAGAAATACGCCAGGGGCAACTCTGGTGGACCCAGAGCCACCCCCTTGGCAAGACTAGTAAGAGGAACGACTGAAAACTCAGATAAAACAGAGCTACAAAAAGTGCAACCGTCCCCTTCAAGCACAGTTGCAACACACAGGGAGTCGTATACATGTACATTATATTGTGGCCAGCTGTTTGTAGCCAGCTGTGTTTGATGGTACGGTACGGTACGGGACAGATACGGAAGCCAGCAAATGGCCAGCTGTGCGATACGGTACGGGACAGATACGGGATAGCGCCAGGCGTGACACAAACAAACAAACAAACAAACAAACACCAAATTAAAGCTGTGTGGACCCTGGCTAGCGCCAGACGTTACTGAAGTAACGTCTTCTGCATAGCTACGGGAATAATTGTTTAGCTGATAAGCCGATCGTTATGGTATCAGCTAAGCCACTAAGGAAGAAAAAGTAATCGTTTCAGCACTACAAGTAGTTACTGTGATGTTCGGTGGAATTTGCTTGTGTGAAGTAGAGTCAAAGTGATTGAATGTACAGTCTTTTTTTTAAACACTCGAGCTATGAAACGACAGGCACTACTTTATTGGTGAGGAGGCGATTCTTTCTTGCTGGCGCTGAAGTACATGTATACACATTGTGTTGGTGACTGCATCAGGCTGTCCAACTACTGTAGCGGACGTGGAAATCCAGGCGATTGACCGGGGCCGACGCCCTCAGCGCGTACAAACGCTGCGTGCAGTGCACATGGAGATCTACAATGTTGGTCCGATGCGACCAGCGCGCTGCAGCGCATAAATGCATGTGTGTACCGCTTATCCACAGCTGCATGACGCCCTGGGGCCGCTAGACTTTCAACCGGATTTCCATGTCTACGACAGTAGTTAATTCACAGGCATATCCACTGTTCATCCAGTGACCCTGAGGGAGAGGTCCCTGGTGTGCGACCTGTCTCAGTCAGGCCCCATAAAGGCATAATAGGATGGTCGACTGCTTGTTCCGCCGGGCTGGGTGTGCACACACCAGTATTGTGTTGCTAATGTAATATATGTACACCAGAAACAATAAGCAACCATGTCCCTAGAGTGTACCTACCCATTGCTGTCCACCCATGGCCTATTGTAGTGGCTAAATCGACTCTTGTGCAATCTATGACGTTAAGGACGCAGTCAACCTGGTCCTCTCCTAGGTAATTGCGCACTGAAGAGGGATACATCGACACTATGCACCGTCTGCTGAGGGGGCAGCAGCCATCGCCATTTAAAAATAAACTAAGTTCGCATTTTTTGGCATTTCACGGCCTCAAGCATTCATTTTCTCTAGTCTAAACTCAATTCTGTGCAGACACCACAGATATTTCTAGTTTCCATGTAATAGCTTTTAAAATGTTAAATACCTCACTATTTTGAATTTTGAATTCGGTTGTCATGGCAACGGACACATAGTTTTGCATTTTGGGGTGAGTTGGCAAGAATTTTTAATTTTTTGAAACATATCGGAAAATTCAGAAGAGAATATTGGGCAAGTATCCAGCCTATTGTTAATATACACAACCTACATCCGACCCGTTCTCGAATATGGCAGCCTTGCCCTCACGAACACCACACAGCAACAGCGGGACACACTGGAGAGAATTCAACGCCGTGCTATACGCATCTGCCTTCGGATTCCCCTCTTTGCACCAGTTCACCACAGCTCCCTCCTCCATCACGCAAAGCTCCCCACCCTTAGCTCACGACTCCTTGTTAAACAAGCCCTACTAGCATGGGACATCCACCACCAAACCTCCCCACCACACCTGCAACAACCACATCTTGCACCACAACGTCAACACCAACCATACACCCTTCGACAGACAAGGACCTACTCCATCGGACACGCACACACGAACAGGCACCGAGACTCCCCCATCAACAGTGCCCTCACCCTCTACAACTCACTCCCTATCGACATCACAACCCAACCTCGTAGAAATTCTTTCCGAAACAATGCATCCAGTCTTCTTTTGAGCAGTACATGCTCCTGCTCCGCGCATCCCCCTGGTTTCTGATATCTCGAACGTGTACTTAACTATCTCGATCACCCCTGCTAACATTATTGCCCCCGCTTGTTTTTCATGATCCATTGCTTCTTGCCTCCCGGTTAATTTCCATCTAGCTGTTTCTGGCTAGTACCAGTTCTATCGCACTTATTAATCATCCTTATTGGCGTCACGCCATCGTGGAATAAAAGAATATATATATATAAGTATTGCATTCTGCATTTACATTTTAGCGGCAAAAAAAACGTATAATGTGGAAGGGCCTAGCCAGAGCATCTCCACTGCTGATGTAATCGCATAACCTCTTCAGGCACAGGGGATCCGAAAGTCGATATAATTATGTCGTTAGATGTTCACTTCTCACGTCATCTCTTTCAAGCCCTATCAGGGGCCTATAGATGACAGTATAGGGGAACAAAAGGTCAGAGAGAAAGAATGAACAAATTTGGCATCTTTGCTAGCTACAACAACCAAGTGTCAAGTGCTGGCTGCGAGAAACTACGTTTAAAGCATGAAGTTGGCCACGTGACAGTGAGGCCCCGGGGAGCCTTTGCCTAGGTACAAACCGTACCCTATGGCTATGCATATGCAGACCCGTATACTGTATGCCTATGGGCCAGCTGAGATACATGTAAATACATGTATAATACTGAACCCCAAAAATCCTCCTTGGAGCCACAAAATAATGCAGAACTGAAAATCACATTCTCTGTATTTCATAATCTATTCTTGTGCAGGCCCCAAGTTTCAAAGTAACTGGTTCAAAGCACTGTTTTGTTATATTCCTTGTGCGACCTCCATTACGTACATGTTCTTTTTGTCCAGGTCTCCAGGCATTGGATTCTTGTGTTAAGAGTCTGCGGCATGATGTTGAGAGCTTGCAGTTGCAGCACCTGGGATCGGCAGCGGAAGGGAAGATGCAAGAGCGCATATCCAGCGTAGAAACGGATGTCAAGTCAACACTACAAAGCCTTGAACGAATCAAGGTACATGCACTTTGGATTTGTGACTTTCTTGATTAGATAGCAAGTGAAGATGGAAGTACAATATTGGCATGAGAGAAAGATCAAAACTACCAGTGGTCACCTGTACAATCAAATAACAAAAGGAATGGAGCAATAACAATAGCTTTTGAGTCCCTCAGAATAGACTCAGTTCCCACCACTATGGATGGTGCAGAAGAGTCTTGCAATAGATTACACTCATAGATTGTAAATAGAACGTTCTCTAAACTGAGAAGAGCCTTGTTTTATAGCGCAAGGTGATAGCGAGAACATTAATGATACTGTGAGAATAACACCAATGAAGAACCGAACTGTCGAGTTAGAAGGAAAGTGTGAATACTGTCTGCATCAGAGAGGGATGTAAAATGCAAGTCTTGCTTGTCCGATTGAGTGTTGTTGTGTACGACAGGTCACTAACCGCAACAATCAATAAATATATATTGTTGTGCTTTCATTCTCAGTATGTGCAGTGTGCACTGATGGTTTACCTTCTCGTTGACATGTTTTGCTCTCGCAATCTGCTGCTACCTTTTGACCGAAGTGTTCGTATGTTGCCTGATGATAGCATAAGCACGAAACTCAGAGTAGCAACAAACTAGGCTTGATTGCCTTTGTTGTTCTCTGTGCATGCTACATATATTTTTTGTCTGCCACGACTGCATTCCTGAAGATGGGCATTGCCCTCATATGATCATGTTCTTTTTCAGTGATTTGTGTAGCCAGGAGTAGCGAGGAAGCATGGGTTCAATATGCTGTCATCTGTGACAATGCTCCACTAACAACCTGCAGAGATGGTCAGCAAATCCGTTTGTGATGGGGGGGGGGGGGGGGGCGCGGGAGGCGTATGACTGCAAAACATTTCAGTATCTATTTTTCATGTACCCCAATGCCATCCTAACTACTGTGATCAAGTTTGCAAGAAGGAAAATTGGCAATGGCTCGTCGACTCATTCCGGGGGTTTATTGCATTAATTGTGTCCCTCTTATGCCCAGATCAGCAAGGATGAGAGTCACACGGCATATCAAGAGAGAGCTCTTCAGTTTGACCAGTTGGGTTGGCGTGTCAATATCCTCGAAGTTTCGTCCTATGATGGGACTATCATCTGGCGCATTGAAAACTTTTTACATCGACTCAACGACGCTCGGAATGAAAAGACGGTAACCTTTTCTGGTCCATTTTGTTCAATCTATATTTACCTGCGGGAAGATTATACCCATTTTGGTACAGTCGTCCCTCTCTAATCCGGCACCTTTTGCTACGGCGTTTTCTGCTGGATTAACGAGGGTGCTGGATTAAGAAATCCTGCCCTCTGAGCCGGCCCTACCCAATTGCATGCATGTATCATATGTACGTCAAAACGCAGGGTTTTTCGTGTCGACCCAGGTATTTGGTGCACGGCTTTATATTCTCAATTGTTCTCCGGGAATATACACAGTGATAAAGTGATAAAGTAAAACAGAGAACATGTTCACATGTACTCTTGCACACACACGCACACACACACACCTGAAAATTGGCAGGACACTACTCCTTGCTAAATAAAAATAAGAAAGTATGGTTGACTGCCGTTGTCTCCTGGACAAGCCTAGCCTGGCAAGGAGTGCACCTGTACGGTACGCGATTTACGACTGCCGGATTATGAAATCAAACTACGTGCAGTTTGAGCGATTCGTTTCAAAAAGTCACTGCCGGAGGCGGAATTCTAGTGCCGGATTAAAATGTAGGAATTGAACGAAAAAAATCGGTTTCGTCAGAAAGTGCGCCGGTTGGCAAGGGTTCCGGATAAACAAGTGCCGGATTAGAGAGGGACGACTGTATCTCTGAACATTATTTCGCACTTGAAAATAGAGTAGTTCCTTTCCGGTGCCGTTTGTGCTACAAAATGCCTGCTGGATTAGAGAGGGTGCCGGATAGACACTAGTGATTTACTCCTGCAACGTGCATGAAGAGGACATTGGGTTACTGCAAATTATGCTGGTTTATAGAGGATTTCAAGTGCTGGATTAAAGAGGGACGACTGTAATAGAAATACAACTTGCAAAGAAGAAGAAGAAGAAGAGAAATGCACAATGCGGTGCATGACAGGTGTATTCCTGTGTTTGCAACTTTGCATGGACAAATAGCATTCCATTAGGAAAGCACGGAGACTATTGGATTTAAAGAATGTTTATTATCTCAGTATTCACAACTATTCAGGCTTGAGGGCGGCAGAAGAACCGTCAATAATGCCAATGATGCTGAGCCTTGTTTTCAATTACTATTACTTTAATAATTATAGAAAGGAAAAGGACCAACGAACTACAAGTTACGCTATAATGTTCACCAACACCACCAGCTACTAAACAATCAGCTCATGCGATAGCATTGCACGACACTGACCGACTTTACTGACGTTCTACAACTATCTGGCTATCAGCTCTAGCACGTCTTGGGTGCGCACTCCAACAGCCAGAATTCCAACTTGGAAGGTTCTAAGTTATAGAAATAACATAAGGAGGGGAAGCTGAGCGCAACCAAGATAAGCAGAGCTGAAAGTCTCAGCTGTGAAGGACATTGGCGGATGTTCATGCATGTCGATGACGATACTGGCAAGACCATTGGACAATACGGTCAAACCACGATTCAAGGACGCAAAGCAACATTCCGCACAACTTGTGTGGCTCAAAAGATGCGAAGATCAATAAAAGGGGAAGCTATGCGAACAAGAATCATGCAAAACCGAATGCCTCAGTAAACCAGCACTGTACTCCGACTATGAAAATTTAGATGGACAATAAGCAGCGGTAACAAGCAGCGGTAACAAGCAGTAGTTTCACATGACGATCGTTTCGCCATACAGATAAGGACGGCTCATCAGGTGTGCAAGAATAGACTCGGATGGAGAGCAAAGGCTGGTGGAGTGCGCATCCAAGATATGCTAGGACTGATAGCCAGTTAGTTGTAGAACGTCAGTACTGTCGGTCAGTGTCGTGCAATGTTATCGCATGAGCTGATTGTTTAGTAACTGGTGGTTTGAGTGGACATTATAGCGTAACTTGTAGTTTATTGGTCCTTTTTCTTTGCTATAAATTTATCCTTGGCTCTCCATCTGAGTCCAATTATTATCATTTATATTTTTAAAGAGGTCGGAGGCGGATAACGCTTTAAAAACGAAAGTAAGTTTTGGGTCGCAAGTATCCACGCAAACACACATCCAGTTACAATAAGGCACTTTTCAAAAGTATCCGAAAGTTTTCAAGGATTATACAGGGAATGGCTCAAGTTGGAAAGACTAAAACTTTTAATTATAGCGTAAAGATAATAAGATAACAACACTCGAGGCAAGGTGGAAAATTATCAAGTTCAGAACGACACAAAACTCGAAGGAAAATATTAATAGTGACAACAACATAGTGAGCAAATTAAGTTACATTGTTAACACCTCGTCGAGGAGTAACACCAAGCAATTGTAGAGACAACACATTCTCTTTCTGTACGCAAAGTTCAGGATCTAACTTACGGATATACAAAGCTTCCAACACAGCCAAATGCAACGCACATCTACTACGTGACAATATTGAGAACAGATTATCACTGTGCAACTCACGACAATTGGTACGGGCTGACAGATGTTGCTTGATTGACGAAGTGCGATTCTTAGCTCCGTTGGGTGTTATCTCCTCCAATGTCCTGTCATCTCGCCTCTTCGTGGCATGACCACTATCCGTCTCTTTGTGTTTCCACGGCCTTCCACGTTTCATGACATTAGCCGGTGTGTGCGCGATGCCCAGTGTCCTTTCAGCTACGTTTCCTCCATAGCCTGTTTTCTGTTGAGCTTCTCAATCCAACTTGTCCGGTGTCCGATATAGAGAAAAACGAAAACGAACCTCTATATCGGACACCGGACAAGTTGGAGTAAGAAGGTTAACAGAAAACCGCAATGGAAGAAACGTAGCTGAAAGGACACTGGGCATCGCGCACACAACGGCTAGTGTCATGAAACGTGGAAGGCCGTGGAAACACAAAGAGACGGATAGTGGTCATGCCACGAAGAGGCGAGATGACACCCAACGGAGCTAAGAATCGCACTTCGTCAATCAAGCAACATCTGTCAGCCCGTACCAATTGTCGTGAGTTGCACAGTGATAATCTGTTCTCAATATTGTCACGTAGTAGATGTGCGTTGCATTTGGCTGTGTTGGAAGCTTTGTATATCCGTAAGTTAGATCCTGAACTTTGCGTACAGAAAGAGAATGTGTTGTCTCTACAATTGCTTGGTGTTACTCCTCGACGAGGTGTTAACAATGTAACTTAATTTGCTCACTATGTTGTTGTCACTATTAATATTTTCCTTCGAGTTTTGTGTCGTTCTGAACTTGATAATTTTCCACCTTGCCTCGAGTGTTGTTATCTTATTATCTTTACGCTATAATTAAAAGTTTTAGTCTTTCCAACTTGAGCCATTCCCTGTATAATCCTTGATGAGAAGGGACCGAAAACGCTCGGATACTTTTGACAAGTGCCTTATTGTGACTGGATGTGAGTTTGCATGGATACTTGCGGCCTAAAATTATTATTAGTGTTTACGAAACAGTGGTTGCGACTTCGGCGATGATTTTTTTAGGAATGGGTTTGCTCCCACACTGGAGCTAACGCTATTCCGCCGACTTGACGTGACACTTGACTGTTCTCACCGTCCAGGAGCGTATCCCTGGTGATGCTTGTGTCTGGAGAGCACTATATAAGCGGTTCTCTTGAGGCACAATATTCCTCAGCCTACTCAAGCTCAACTGATGAGGGGTGAATTCCCCAAAACACTGTGTATTGAGCAGTGAGTGACGTTTTCTTGCAGGTTTGCCGAGTCGAAGGTTCGATGGACTTCTCGTGTGCTCTGGATGACAGTCGTGAGTCAGTCAAGTGTCAAGTCAAGTCGGCGGAATAGCGCGAGTTCCAGTGTGGGAACAAACCCATTATCATTATTATTATTATTATTATTATTATTGAAACTCGGATGTTGAGCCATAAATAAATGTGGAAGAGAAAAGGACATATGGATACGAGTTAAGAGTAACTCTCCATCACTGTAACATGATACTATATACAGTCAGAAAGTGCAATAACTAGGCACAAAACTGACAGAGTACTGAAACATTCGACGTCCTGACACCTAGCTTTAACACATCTCCGTAGCGCTAACCGACAACCTTCCAACTTGGAAGGTTCAAGGTTATGGAAAAGACCAAAGAGGGGAAGGCAAGCGCAACGAAAACGAGCTTGCCTTCCCCTCTTTGGTCTTTTCCATAACCTTGAACCTTCCAAGTTGGAAGGCTGTCGGTTAGCGCTACGGAGATGTGTTAAAGCTAGGTGTCAGGACGTCGAATGTTTCAGTACTCTGTCAGTTTTGTGCCTAGTTATTGCACTTTCTGACTGTATATAGTATCATGTTACAGTGATGGAGAGTTACTCTTAACTCGTATCCATATGTCCTTTTCTCTTCCACATTATTATTATTATTATTATTTATTTAGAATTACAGATGGAGCAGACTCGCTCCCTTCTATTTACACTGCAACGTTCGAACACATTTTCGTAGTTAAAACAACGTTTCGGCATATAGCCCTCATCAGGTTTGCAATGATGTGCACTCTACAAAGGAGCAGTAAATATACTGTGCTGTGCTGTGTTTGCGCCAAATGTGTCAGCTACAAAGGTGGCGAAAGGGATTGGTGATATATTAATATCCAGATACGATATATTCACAGTAGTGCCCAGCCAGCATTAGTGTTTACTTGCAGCCGCAAGTTGCGGATTTCAACAGCTTCTCGGAGTTTTCTGCTTGCTCTGTCACCTGCCCTTACCAGGACTGACACAGCCGAGAACACACTATCCGCAGCAGCTATACTCTCGCCAGAATGTTTGTCGCGCACGTGGTCACCCCATGGCTTATCGAGAGTGCGACGGCGTACCTCGCCATTGTGCTCCCGAATTCTTGTTTCCAAGGAGCGTTCCGTCTCCCCTACATACTTTTCCCGGCACCATTTGCATTGCAATTCGTAGACTACATTCTTTGTCATACATACTCGTTCGCCTCAAGACTCACAGGTAATGCAAGGCCCTAGTGGACATCCTCTTCGTCTTTTTTCAATAATGTTGTGCTCGTTTACGCACTTGGGTGGTAACAGCGCCGAACGGCACAGTTGACGCCTGAGGCTGCCCGAGTGCTCGTATACGACACGTACCGGCAACTTGTATTTCCGTATTGCTTTGTTCACATGGTGGTGTACTTCATTGGACTTGAACGGTTGTTTAAGGAAGGCAGAGCGGGGATTACCGCGTCGTCTACGCCGAGGTTTCCTGGCAGCTTCCCTTGCTTCCGATATGATACTGTCTGGGTAGTTATTTATGCGCAGTTGTTTGTGTATTTTTTGTTCGCCCACTGGTGGATTATTCATCGGCAGTTCCTCACCACATCAAGATAGCCGTCGCTCAATCTCAATTCCTAAGGGCACAGCGACTATCGTCTAACCCCATGATGCAAGCCGAGAGCGAACAAAAAATACACAAACAACTGCGCATAAATAACTACCCAGACAGTATCATATCGGAAGCAAGGGAAGCTGCCAGGAAACCTCGGCGTAGACGACGCGGTAATCCCCGCTCTGCCTTCCTTAAACTACCGTTCAAGTCCGATGAAGTACACCACCATGTGAACAAAGCAATACGGAAATACAAGTTGCCGGTACGTGTCGTATACGAGCACTCGGGCAGCCTCAGGCGTCAACTGTGCCGTTCGGCGCTGTTACCACCCAAGTGCGTAAACGAGCCCAACACTACTGAAAAAAGACGAAGAGGACGTCCCTTAGGGCCTTGCATTACCTGTGAGTCTGGAGGCGAACGAGTATGTATGACAAAGAATGTAGTCTACGAATTGCAATGCAAATGGTGCCGGGAAACGTATGTAGGGGAGACGGAACGCTCCTTGGAAACAAGAATTTGGGAGCACAATGGCGAGGCACGCCGTCGCACTCTCGATAAGCCATGGGGTGACCACGTGCGCGACAAACATTCTGGCGAGAGTATAGCTGCTGCGGATAGTGTGTTCTCGGCTGTGTCAGTCCTGGCAAGGGCAGGCGACAGAGCAAGCAGAAAACTCCGAGAAGCTGTTGAAATCCGCAACTTGCGGCTGCAAGTAAACACTAATGCTGGCTGGGCACTACTGTGAATATATCGTATCTGGATATTAATATATCACCAATCCCTTTCGCCACCTTTGTAGCTGACACATTTGGCGCAAACACAGCACAGCACAGTATATTTACTGCTCCTTTGTAGAGTGCACATCATTGCAAACCTGATGAGGGCTATATGCCGAAACGTTGTTTTAACTACGAAAATGTGTTCGAACGTTGCAGTGTAAATAGAAGGGAGCGAGTCTGCTCCATCTGTAATTCTGTATGAAACTGCAGGAGGCCTCACCGCTTCTAATCTATTATTTATTTGTTTTATTTATTTCTGCACCTCGTCGCATGTCAAGACAGCCAATTGAATTTAGGCCGTAGGGTGAGACCAACCACGGAAGAAGAGAAAAAGAAAATGAAAAGCCCTGCATGCATTCCCCCGATACATTTCGCATACTCATTCTTCCAAGTTGCTTTACATTATGATCTTGCATTTGAAAGACCTATTTGAATATTGTGGCCAGCTGTCTTTGATGGTACGGTACAGGTATGGGATAGCGCCAGGCATCTTTTCGCTTGCCGTTCTTCGGCAACAGCTCTCGCCTTCATCTCTGGTGCGGGTGTAATCTAGTGACTTCGAACATGCGTTATAATAGACCAATCCCTTTGTCTGGGTTCGTGAAAAGGGCAACCCATGCAAATCAGCTCGTGTGAAGTGCATGGTTTTGTATGTAGTTGGTATGGGGTAGCTTATGGGACAGAGAGACTTTTGCTCCCCGAGCTTGCGTATGTACTTCAAAGTAAGTAGTGTTTTACGTCGACCATGACGGCTACAATGCCCAACCATACCACAACGAACTGATCAGTTACATCATTTTATTGCAAAAAGTTTCCATCTGGTCGAATAACATGCATGATGAACTAGGCAAAAAAAGCATAGCGTAGGGCCCTGAGCGAAATAAATGAACTTTCTCTTTGCATTCGGGGGTAATACGACACCGTTTACCACCTTGAAGACCTAGGCAAAAAAGCATAGGGATGTTTTAACTTTTTCATTTCTCCTGGGTTCTTTTCAAGACATAACCTAGGATTCGAGCCCGCACTATCGCCCTGCATGCATTCCCCGATACACTTCGCATGCATACTCATTCTTCCAAGTTGGTTCACGTTATGATCTTGCATTTGAAAGCCCTATTTGAATATTGTGGCCAGCTGTCTTTGATGGTACGGTACGGGACAGGTACGGGATAGCGCCAGGCATGCCGACGGCACAAACACACAAACACGGAATTGAAGCTGTGTGGACCCTGGCTAGCGCCAGACATTACTGAAGTAACGTCTTTTGCATAGCTACGGGAATTAAATGTTCGTTTAAAACATTACCGGTCTTACAGTAAGCAAGCAATTTCCACTTTCTGTTTGTTTGTTGAACCATTCTGCTCAATAGACGAGCTGGCTCAGTCCTCCGTTTTACACTGACCGCTACGGCTACAAAGTATGCGCTAAGATGGTTCCGAATGGAGACGGCTTGGGCCTGGGCACGCACATTTCCCTCAAGATTGTCGTCATGAGGGGCAATTTTGATGCCATTCTGCATTGGCCATTCAAGAAGAAAATCCAATTTACCATTCTTGATCAAGCAGCTGCTCCCAAGCATATATCGGCAGGTTTCATCGCAGACAAAAACTCCGAATCTGTTCAGCGTCCGACTTCAGAGATGAACCTTGCTTCAGGTGGGTTTACTCTTGACTGATTTTTTGGGGGGTGGGGGGGGGGGGGGTGGGGGGAGGCTTATTGGAATTTCCTGCCATTCAGCCCTGTTAAAAACTTCATTTTGTTGATTACATGCATAGTATACCGTGCAGCAACATGGGCCTTAGGCCGATTCCACACTACACCAAATCCTGTCTAAAAAGCCATTTTTCAGGCACTTTCAGGCAAGTTGCCATGGCGATCACTTTGAGGAACGCGCGAAAGTGAAAAGTGCTTGTTGTCTACAAAGCAACACCAGCACCCTCTTTCAAGGCAACTTTTTACCTTTTCAGGACACTTTTCTGACTTTTCTTCAGCCTTTCGATTTTTCCCGAATTTGTTTCCTGTCGTATCTTTCAGTTGTTGTGAGTTTTGAGCTGTCGATGTTTAGCCAGGAGCTTGAGGGCAAGCTGATCGAGCTTTGGAACGGACATTTGAGGCGACCTCCGGGCGGTACAGTTCGCAGGAACTACGCCGGAGGAGATCGCCATCAAGCTGAATTTGTTTGCTGAACAGCTCCGGGAGGAAGCAATCTATACTGCGTCGATCGTCCATTCCAAAATCGACAACATGAAAACGAAGGCGAAAGGACTGTACGAGACATACACAAAGAAAACTGCCACCGGAATGCCTGTTGGCGAGGTTGACGAATATTCGACCTATGGTCTGGAATCCGCCTACACAGCGTGGTCAAATTTCAAGATTTGGCACGCGAAAATGGGTGATATTCGAGGATTTGGACCAACAAAGAGCCTCTCCACCACCGCCGTTGCTAGATCAAGCACAGGAAAGCCACCGGAATGCCACCGGAATGCCTGTTGGCGAGGTTGACGAATATTCGACCTATGGTCTGGAATCCGCCTGCACAGCGTGGTCAAATTTCAAGATTTGGCACGCGAAAATGGGTGATATTCGAGGATTTGGACCAACAAAGAGCCTCTCCACCACCGCCGTTGCTAGATCAAGCACAGGAAAGCCTCACAGTCTAACCTTCAAAGCAAAGTCCCGTGATCGACACTTGTAGGTGTGAATGCAGCTTCACATTATAAGCCACTTTATGCCTTCAAGGCAAAGCCACGTTCGGCGTAGTGTGGAATCGGCCTTACAGAATTGCATTAACAAAAGGAATACATTTCTGTATGTGGCAGGGGTATGTGAGCATTAATTTGATTGTGCGTGCGTGTGTGTGTGTGTATTAGTGTTGAAACAATCTCACCGGGTACTCGTTAGCTCGCACGCCAGAAACTCGCCTCGTTTGTGCGGCCAGCTCGTTTGCACTAACGAAAACCGTACTCCGTACACATGGCAGTACATGTCGACCGGGGATCCCGGGAGTCGTAGAGTATTTTACAACTACCTGGTGGATCAAGAGTCCAGTCCCGCGTAAAGTGAAAATCACTCGCAGTTACAGCGACTGTATGCCTGCACGACACTTGAGTTGTTTCAGTTGTCGTTGCAGCTTTGGTGGACTCTACTGATGTCTTGTTCCGCATATGCTGACCTGTCGCAGGATATGCTTCGGTCACCTCTCCATTCGAGTGAAAGTTACGCTTTAGTCGTTTGGAAGTTTTCTCCCGCGATGCAGCGAAGACCAGAGCTACTTGCAATCTTTGCGAAACGGTCTATTCTTACAAAGGCTACTCAACGACGGCGCTGAAAAGACATCTCTACACCAAACAGCAGTCTGAAGTGAAGCAGCAGTAACCCCAAATGCCAGCGGTGATTTGAACCAGCTGAAAAAATCGAACTTAGAAAAAAATATATTCAAAAAATCATATTTGACACATCAATGAACTTGTTAGCTCGCTCGATAGCTTGCTCGTAATAGTGGAACTGATCGCTCGTTTGTTATAGATACGCTCGTTTCAACACTAGTGTGTATACGTGTGGGTGTGTGGGTGTGCACCCGCGAGCAAGTGCATTGTTGGATTTCAAACTTTCAACATGTCTTTATCGAAATTATAATAGAGGTAAACACAATGAGAACGAAATAAGAACTGAGTAAGATATTCCGACAGTGCGCATGCTGTGCTGGTATGCGTACGGGAAGTGAGTACAAAGATACTGGAAAACAAATGTGGAGAGTGGGATGCGTATATGGATACACCACGCCCCTTCGGAGATAAACACATTTTATCTAACAAAATAGAAGCACGTTAGTGATAGACAGCGCAACGAACAGAACACGCAATATAGCAGGAAAAGAGGCAGAAAGAGAATGCCAATGAGCAATTTGGAATACTGTAATTTTACCAATTTTTCGATGTACTTTTATTTTCGGTACTTTCGGTGCATCTGTTTCATGCCTAAAATTTCAATACACCGAACAAACACTAACACACATAACCCAATAGGGAACTGCTTCTCTGTACCGAATATTTCTGTTCACCTAACCTAGCTTTTTGCTCTCATACCGAAAATTTCTGTTCACCTAACCTAGCCTTTTGCCCTCATACCGAAAATTTCTGAAATTAGAGAAATTAAACAGACACATAAATCTGTCATGTGATTCTCCGGACTTGTTGAAATGATGTTGACTGGGAGGTTCTGCTTGCAGGCCAATGCAGGGGCGGCGGCTGTGTCGTTGACCAGAAGCAGGTGTTGCAGGTGGAGTAGCAGGCTGAGTTCTACTTGAGGTGCTGAAGGGAGTGCAACAAATCTAACGGGAGTAGAGGCTGCGTCAGGCGATGGGGAAGGCGACACTCTGGGACGAAGAAATCGGTGGTTGCTCCAGTAGATCCAACCACTAGGCAGCTTCATATGATAATCACGGTGTTGGCCGATACCCGACAATTGTACCAGAAGTTGACCATAGCTTGGTACGCGGGTGCTGCATATCAACTGGAGTACCCAAAGGCAAACAAGGTCAAGAGCTGGCAGGCCGGTTGTAGAGCTGCTGAGTAGACTCCATGCGTTGCGATGACTGACGGTCAATCTCCGGGACTTGACGCTGCCACTCAGCGCCAAAGCTAGCATGATGTGCAAACAAGAATGATGACAAAGGGAGACCATGCAGAGCTTGGGCCACACTTCGGCCAGTGGCATTGGGAGTGCTCCGCCATTCCAGCGGGGCACGTTGAAACAAATCCACATCCAGGTCACCCTTCCATGTGGTTTTCTGGATCAACAACTTCATGGCCTTCACAGCGTTCTCTGCAACCCCTTTTGACTGGAAATAATGCGGAGGAGATGTCACCTGACGAATAAACCTGGCTTCACAGAACTTCGTGAAATGGTGACGCAGAAATTGCGGACCACTGTCATTAGCGAGGACTTCTGGGTGCCTATGTCAAGAAACCAGCGACGTAGAGAGCGGACGACGTCTGCGGATGAAGCAGTACGGCCAATCTTGGCGACGCACGGCCAACCAGTGAAACGGTCATCGTGTACTAGGTATTGCCAGCTTTCACACTCGAAGAGGTCAGTGCTGGTATGTTGAAATGGCAGGCTAGGCATACAGTCTTGACAGCGAAGAGGCTCCTTGGGCTGAGAAGCACCATGCAAGCGGCATTCGTCACAGCTGCGGACAACGAGTTCAATGTCAGATGACAGACCAGGCCAGAATACTACCTCAAATACTTGCCGTACACGGGACTTTGTGCAGATCAAACCTTGATGGCAGGCCTGCAGATAAGACAGTACCCAGCGACGCAGGGCCGTGGGGATCAGAAGGCAGGGGGACCTTTCATCGCCAGATCACCACCGACAGACAAATACTCATGAACGTTCCAGTATAGCTGGAGAGTTGCGGGCAATTGAGACTTCTTCTGAGGGAAACCGTTGATGATGAATTGAGCTAGACACTGGTAGTCAGTATCAGCTTGGGAGGCAGATCGGAGCTCATGGAAATGTTAGTTACCAGAGTCCTCTAGCAGGCATGCTCGGATAGCTGTACCTTGGGAGGGTAAATCCTCGCCAAGTTCATGGTCCGGACGGGGTCATGGACCGGATGACGGGAAAGCGCGTCAGGCAACACGTGGTCAATGCCTTTACGCCAAGTAATGTGCAACTGATAAGGCTGGAAGTTTTAAATTACAAGCCACTGTAGTCGAGGGTTCTCCATCTGGACCAGATAGTACGAGTTGAGAATTGGCTCGAGCGAGCGGTGATCAGTCACGACTTCAAATGCTGAGTCAGAGAAATAGACCTAACACTTGCGGACAGCCCAGGTGACTGCAAGACATTCAAGCTCGGTTACGGCATATCGTGACTCTTTGTCAGATAGAAAACGACTCCCACGCTGGACATTCGCCAGTTTACGTCAGCGTGCTCCTGCCACAACACATATCCAAGACCGTTTTTCTCTGACGCGTGAGTCTCAAGGCGAACCCGGTTGGGAAAATGACAGAACAGGTGGTAAAACCAGGGTGGACTTTACAGAGTTACATGCACCGGTGTGCATGGACTCCCAGAGACACTCATTGCTGCTGGACTGGAGCAGCGGACGTAATGGGTCGCTGAGATTGGCAATCTCTGGCGAGGAATCACTGCACTTGTTGATCAGACCAAAGAACGAGCGGATGTCGGTGCGATTGACTGGCACAGGGAAGTCGGTGATGGCGGCAGTCTTGTCCGTGTCGACAGTGCAGCCATTAGCATTGATATGGTAAACACAATAATTGACCTCAGAGTCGCCCGACCACAAACTTCTTGACACTGAGGGTGATGCAATGCTTAGATGCTCGGAGCAGGACGTCCCGGGCGTGGGTGTAATGAGCGCTCAGGTTGGTGTCATACATAAGGCCGTCATCCACTACCTTCGAGAAGTTAGTTAGCCCGTCAAAAGCGGCGTCGGTACAAGAGGTGAACACGTCACCATCTGACACAAGGCCCTGTGGATTAAGGAGAAACCGACACCACGGCATGATGAATGTGGTCAGTGGTTTGGCGTCATCAGAAAACAGGATCTGCCAATAATCATGTCTCGTGTCGAGTTTAGTGAAAACTTGCCTTTGCCGATAGCTGCTCCGGCATTATGCGGTGTACGGGCAGGATGGGACAGTCTGTACACTTGGTGGTTTGGCTTACGGAGGTGAACAGTGAGACGCATCTCAGTGGCACCCTTCTTCTCCACGTGAACAATTGCGTGACACCATTCAGAAAGCCCTGTCGCCGGTTCGATGATGCCATCGTCAATCATACCATCCAGCTGAGATTTGATCTGATTGCTGAATACAACTGGGTTCGGCATCGGGTTGCAGCTTGATGTCCATCGGAAGACCATCCATGGGTGGCAACTGCGAGCAGTCAAAGACGACCGCCAACTCATCGATGAGTTGTTGCTAGAGCTGCTGGACTGCGTCGGGGTCCGTGCTGGAGGAACGTACGGATATGGATGTGGGCCATGAATCAGGCAGCAAGGTCAGAGCAGACAGACTTTGACGGGAGAGCAACGCCCCATCCAAGTCCTCATACACGTGCGGGACAGCGGAGTGTGTTATGGAACCAAGGGTCAGAGTCGTTTGCAGCTTTTCAAGACTGATCAGGGCTGCTCAACTTGCCGTATGCACGATATTGTGGTCAGGGAACAGGTTTTCGGGGAAATCTCCTTGGAGAGACAAGTGTGCCGGTCCAATAGCGTCCATATCACTACCAGTGTCGGGCATCCAGGGGAAACTTGTCGGCAGGGCCGCAAATACTAACCGTGTGTCAATGGTGATGGTGTGGGCATCGCGTGAAGATGTGGCACGTTGTAGTTGGAGCTGTCCTCCGGATTTGGAGTGCGAACCCGGGGAAAGGAGCGGCACATGGATTGGAATGGCCAATATTCTGGCATCCCTTACACGTCTTGTCCTTTGCCGGACACAGTGACTTTTGATGTGCCCTGCGGCCACAATTCGGGCGCTTCCCAGCAGGCTGCGCGGGCTTGCCGGAAGCCTTGGTGGGATTACTGCTGGGGGGGGGGGGGGGGAGAGGGGCTGCTGCTTGTGCTCCTTGGCGCGTTTGTAAGGAGATTTCCTCGCGGCCAGTACCTGGGACGTCATGGGGTGAATACTGGACGAAGTGACACTGACGGCTTTTTCAGCACGACATAACTTGACGGCATCAGCCAATGTCAGGTCATTAACAGCCAACAACTGGAGACGAGTCTCGTCACTGAGTATTCCGGTTACAAGCAGGGGGAAGTAAAATACAGGGAGGAGACACGAGCATCCGCGGCCAGTTCGACGATTGCCTCAGACCCGTTTTCACCCGGCGGCTGAGATTGGGGTAAGATGGGTACCGAAGTATGCAGGTGCGTGCGCGGATCAGGATTCTCTCGATCAGGGAGTAGTAAAATACCTACCGCCAAAGAGACTCCTGCTACAGCCTGTAGAAACCATGGAGTAGTACAATACAGTATTGCACTACTCCATGGTTGAAACTCAGCGCTGAAAATTTCCAACAATTGTCTGCCTTTGCAAAGTTTGGTAGCGAACCAACCTACCTACAACTACGTCTCGATAGAAGTCCAGCAATAGTGGTATCACTTTGGGAGATTCTTGTGTGCCGTGGACATTCGTGGATATTTTCTGTGTCGATACAAGATACAAGCTGTTTACAACGACGTAGCCTGCATTTCAATCCTTGGCGTACTTCAGAACATTTCGGTCTGAAAAGTGAACTCCCGAATCTCCAATACACCGTAATATGAAATCCTCATCATTACAAGGAAGGTAGAGAAGTACTGGTTGATCACAACTGGGGAGAAAAAAGGTGCGATCGTGTGGGATCCTAGAGCTTTTTCGACTTCGAAATCGGTGCACTCGCTTTTCAACTCTAATTTATCGTACACGTATTGTACTCAAGGAAATACTCTTGGTTCTCTTTCTCCGTGCTGTTGATGGGGACAAATTTTGGAAGGGTGGCACCTTCCCTAATAAGCCGTTGCAGGTCCTCATCCAGAGACTGACAGAATGCTGTTGAACGACTTTGGCTTGCCAGATGTTGGTTACGAGCGTAATTGTTCCAGGCCTCCAGACAGGACGAAAAGTCAGCCAGTTTGGAGGATGACAGAGGAGTAAAGGTCGCTCCGCTGACGCCGGTTTAGGAGCTGGGGAAGTTTGAGCATGAGCAACGCCAGAACTATTACTTGCCACAACACCTACGGATCCAGTTTGCTGCTGGAGTGTCTGCATTGTTTGCTGAAACAACACAGCCATTTTTTGCTCCCTGGCTTCAGACGCCTTTGCCCGTGCTGCCAACGACTGGGTCAATGCAACGATGTCACTGGGGACAGAGGGTGTGGACGCAGCTCGGTCGTCCGTGGACATGGCATTCGCAGTTATACAGACAGGCAACTACTAACAAAAATAGATTTTAATAGAATAATGACTCCACTAATGTTTGCTTGGCCGTGCACAACGCAACTAGATGCAAACACAGGGCACAGATCCAATCATCATCATCATCATAATCTGCGTTGCCGAAAATAATAATATTAGTAAAATAAAAAATGTGGAAAGGAAGAGGACATATGGATACGAGTTAAGAGTAACTTTCCATCACTGTAACTGGATACTATATACAGTCAGAAAGTGCAATAACTAGGCACAAAACTGACAAGAGTACTGAGACATTCGACGTCCTGACACCTAGCTTCAACACATCTCCGTAGCGCTAACCGACAGCCTTCCAACTTGGAAGGTTCAAGGTTATGAAAATACCAAAGAGGGGAAGGCAAGCGCAACGAAAACGAGCGAAGGCTGTCGGTTAGCGATACGGAGATGTGTTGAAGCTAGGTGTCAGGACGTCGAATGTCTCAGTACTCTTGTCAGTTTTGTGCCTAGTTATTGCACTTTCTGACTGTATTATAGTATCCAGTTACAGTGATGGAGAGTTACTCTTAACTCGTATCCATATGTCCTCTTCCTTTCCACATTTATTTATGGCTCAACATCCGAGTTTCAAATTGCACACCTGATGAGCCGTCACAAACCATATGGCGAAACGTACGTCGTGTGAAACAACTTGTTTTGTAGTCAACTTGTCCATCACAATGTCATGCATGAGGAGTACTGTAGGAGTTTGGCTTTCGGCTTGTACAATTCGTTTTCGCAAAGCTTCCCATTTCTTTACTTATCTTTGATATTTATGACCCACCCAAGTTGGGTGGTGTGCTGCTTTGCTGCTTCGAATTGTAGTTAGACCGCTTTGTCAAATATCGTACTGGTCTCGTCATCGTCCAGTAACAATCGACATTCTTTGTTTCGTTGGGACTGTAGCTTTTGCTCGTTTTCGTTGCGCTTGCCTTCCTCTCTTTGGTATTTCCATAACCTTGAACCTTCCAAGTTGGAAGGCTGTCGTTATCGCTACGGAGATGTGTTGAAGCTAGGTGTCAGGACGTCGAATATCTCAGTACTCTTGTCAGTTTTGTGCCTAGTTATTGCACTTTCTGACTGCATATTATAGTATCCAGTTACAGTGATGGAGAGTTACTCTTAACTCGTATCCATATGTCCTCTTCATTTCCACATTTATTTATGGCTCAACATCCGAGTTTCAAAATGAAAAATAATATTAATAAACGGCATTATGCAGCTGTGTTAGAAGTAGATGCACAGTGTGACTGCCAGGCATCTCTATCAGATGCCAACTGGCAATTCTCATACAGATCCAATGGTTGACAAAAAAATAGTCAGTAGTGTTGAAACGATCTCACCGGGTACTCGTTAGCTCGCTCGCCAGAAACTCGGCTCGTTTGTGCGGCCAGCTCGTTTGCACTTACGAACACCATACACCGTACTCCATACACATGGCAGTACATGTCAACAGGGCAGTCGTAAAATATTTCACGACTTCCTGGTCGATCGAGAGCCCAGTCTCTCGCAAAGTGAAAATCACTCGCAGTTACAGTGACTGTATGCCTGAACAACACTGAATTGTTTCAGTTGCCGTTACATCTTTGGTGGCCTCTACTGATGTCTTGTTCCACATCTGCTGACCTGTCGCAGGACTTGCTTCTGTCAACTCTCCATTTGAGTGAAAGTTACGCTCAGTCGTTTGGAAGTTTTCTCCCGCGATGCAGCGAAGAACATGGCTACTTGCAATCTTTGCAAAACGGTCTATTCTTACTGTTAGGCCCACAAGTAATTACATGTAGTTCATATTCATTAGTTCATTCATTATTTATTTTGCCTGGGTAGCTACTTGCGCATCCATGTTTGCCATAGCTACCCAGGCCCTTTATATTGCGTTGCTCTCTCTTCAACTCTCTCTCTCTTCAGTAAGCCCTCTTCAATAAGCTCTCTTCAATAATCACCATGTAGTCGTTTCGTTCGTCCTGGTCTTAGGTTGCGTTTGGTTGGGCATTTTCAGAATGTAAATGAGAACCATTCTGGAATGGGAATCGGCAAGAATCACCTGACCAAACTAACGCGCCAGAATCAATTAGGAATCACTTGACATAGCAATTCCATGATGTCGTTGTGGAACGGCGGCTGTCTTTTCTTTTACCCGACTCTAGTTTCCTTGAGAGAGTCAAGGTACTTCTGAGTGCATGATTTGAGGCACTTGAACCTGTTGCTACATTGTTTGGCTCATCGCAGCCATTATCATTTTTGATTCCGGAATGAGAATGCTCATTCCAGCATGTTAGGTGGAATGATCATTCTCCAAAAAGAATCATTCTCAGCGATTCCCATTCTGGAATCATGTGGAATGTGACCAACCTAACGCACTTTTTTGACCAAACAAACGGGCGAGAATGATTCCGAGTGATTCCAAGTGATTCCCATTTGGGAATGTGACCAACCAAACGTAACCACCAAACGAAAGCCTGAGAGCCCGAGCGAGAGTCTGTGCCCAAGCACTGAGAGCGTCGACCGGCCCATGTCAGGGACACGCAAGGCAGCCTGCAAGTCGGGCGCTACACTGGACCAAACCAGCGACAGTCCCAGTGCTAGTGATCGTGACAGCCAAGTAGTCGTGAGCCAGATGAAGGTAATGCTGGACAGTTTCCAGGCGCAGCTCCGGACCGAGCTGAAGTCTCTTGTAAAAGACACTTTGGCCGGCCTACTGAAGAAATTTGATGACCTTCACACGACAGTCAGCGAGCAGCGCCTTGACATCAACCGCCTGTCAGCGGAGAATCGTCGGCTCAGGACAGCTGTCGACAAATGTTCCGACGATGTAGTGAGGGTGGAGAACGGCGCCAAGACCGCCATTGCAGAGGTAAAGGAGACGTTCGCCACCATCACTGCCCGCCATCCTGTCGCCACAGCCACCTGCCAAAATCTGGTGGATACGCCCATACAAGGCACACCAGAAGCGACACTCCGTGACCTTGTGGCGGAAGCTACCGACAAGTGCAGCAGGGTTCACAATGTTGTGGTACGCGGCCTGACAGAGAGCAGCTCAGAGAACCTCCCGGCCATAATTGGAAGCCTCGCGCCAAACATAGCGCTGAGTGAGATCAAGTCTGCTACCCGCCTAGGCCAGCAACCGCGCCGTGACACTGCCAGCACAGCTAACACAAGTGCTACAGCCAGTACTACAGGCCAGCACACTGGCGTGAGACCGGCTCGCCTTGTACATGTTGTCCTGACGCCTCAAGCCAAGTCTCAGCTCATGCAACATAAAACGAAAGCTACTTACCGCGGTGAGAAAGTCTACATCCAGCATGACCTGACCCGGCAAGAGCAACAACGGCGGAGAGCACTTGTCCCTAAGCTCCGAGCTCTTAGGGACAAGGGAGTTCAGTGCCACCTGCCCCGGGATGTTATCATGCACAGCGGAAAACCTCTATCCACAGAGGACATTGCCCGTATGCTCAATACTTCCCAATAGGACTCAGCCCGGGCATCCCCAGCAACGCCAATAATAACCTCAAAGCTAAGTATTGCTCATATCAATGTATGTAGTCTTTTTCACAAGTTAAATGAAGTTCATTACCTAATGCATCACCATAAAGTAGATATTCTAGCCATAACGGAGACTTGGTTGACCAACACTGTGCCTAACAACTCCGTACACCTCCGTGGCTATAGCATTTATCGGCGAGACCGACAAGACAAGACTGGGGGAGGAGTATGCATCTATGTCCGTGATGGACTGCAGCACAATCGAATAGGGATCACGAACGATATAGAAGCAGTGTCGATACATGTACGTCTTCAAGAAATCACACTAAACATTATTGCTGCATACAGATCGCCGTCCACGCCTGTCATATTCTGGCAGAAACTGACTGATACAGTGGACAACATCTCAGGATCCACAGCAGCAAAATCGCACACGATAGTCATTGGTGATTTCAATGTCAATGTTCAGAACCACAATCACCCACACTACACCCACCTCCAAACCTTCTGCAGCGATAACAGTTTACGAAACGTGGTACTCGCCCCCACGAGGCTGCCGAGCAACTCCACCATTGATCTCGCATTAGTACCTAACCTGCTTGCTCAGTTGCCAAACTCACAGCCGCGTGGAAACAATGTCAATTCCATCACATGCTCCGTTCAACCATGCGACGTATCTGACCACCAACTTGTCATTCTCGAGCTATCTACCATGCTACGAACATTCAAAGAAGAACGCATTACTATTCGTAAGCCTCCAGTTCGAGCGATAAACATTCAACAATTCCAAGACGACATTAGCTCCAGTTTGACTGCTCTCCATAATAACAACACTTCGCCATCTGAGATCACTCTAAACGAGCACATTGCCCTATTCCAAACCTCAATAGCTGACACCCTTGACAAGCATTGTCCGACCACGACCATCACCACGTCACCACGATACAAACCTTCTCTTTGGGTGGACGGTGAACTAAGGCAATTACTCTATCGCCGGAAAAGAGCACATAGGAAAATGATACAGAGACCGGATGATCAACGTCTAACTCAGGCTTTCCGTGCTCTAAGGCGCGAAAGTAAACTCCTCATGCGAAGAAAGAAAGCTGCGTATTTCCAAAACGAACTGACTCGAAACAATCGCAACCCAAGGCTACAGTGGAAAACAATCAACTCTTTGCTTGGGAGAACAACTGTGTACCATGAGCCCCATGCCTCAGTCAAAGACATTTCAGCAACGTTCGCCAGGATAGTCTCACCTCGAGCCCCTGCCCCAGCAACACCTGCAGGTGCAGCTAGCACCGTGACCTTTGGACACCTCAACGTATCACCGACCGCTCCACAGCGCGCTTCGAGTGCACCCTCACGATCAGGCACAGGTATCAAACTACCGATCGGACCAATGCCAGAGCCGTCCCTCACTGAGTTTGAACCGGTGTCAGCAGCAACCATAGTGTCCCATTTGAAACGCCTTGACAGCCACAAAGCAAGTGGTCCAGATAAAATACCTCCGTCCATCTACAAACTCCTCCAGAAACAAATCGCTCCCTCTCTTGCCCAGCTCTTCACCATCTCTTTCAGATCAGGTATTTTTCCCTCTTTATACAAGATTGCCAACGTTCGTCCAATTCACAAGCGCGGGAGTTCATCTGATCCCAGTAATTATCGACCTATTTCCCTCCTCCCGATCGCTTCCAAGCTGCTGGAGAGGTGCGCGTATGAGCAGATCATGTCGCACATACAAGGTGAATCATTTCCGAACGCGTTGCCGAATGAACAGTTCGCCTACCGCAAGCAGCATTCCTGCGAAGATCTTTTAGCCACGACAACAAACGACTGGCAAGCATGTCTAGACAAGGGCCAATTTGTTGTCGCTGCTTTTCTCGATCTCAGCAAAGCATTTGACACAGTCAATCATGCCTCCCTTCTTCAAGAACTCTTCTCTATTGGTGTCGGTGGTACTGCACTGCAATGGATAGCTAGTTTCCTATGTGACCGTCGCCAACGAGTAGTCACGAAGCATCAGGAAGGTGAACAGTACACACCTACAAGAGGTGTACCTCAAGGGTCAACATTGGGTCCTGCCCTCTTTAACCTATCTGTCCGAGCTCTGCCATCATGTACCATCACGAGCAAGGTTCGGCAATTTGCAGACGACGTGTCTATGTATAAGGCAGGCACAAACTTGCAGAAACTCACTGATGATCTCTCTGCTGACATATCTGTCATCAGAGAGTACCTACGTGACCGAGGTCTCAATCTTAATAACTCCAAGACTCAATTTATCATCATAAGACAAAAAACAAAATGTGTTCCTCCTAACATCTGCCTTCGGCTCGGCGATGTCCTCATATCCCCAACACCAACGGTGAAGTATCTTGGCCTCACCATTGACGAACATCTATCATTCTCCTCATATGTCACTGAAGTTGAGAAAAAGGTCGGAACAAAACTTGCCATGTTCCGGAAGATCAGGGACAATCTGACACCGGCTGCGAGAAAGACCTTCTACTGCTCATTTATTCAAGCACTCCTCGAATATGGTTCTAATGCGTTTGTACACTGCCTTCACACCACACAACATGATAGACTAACTCGTATTGCTAACCGCGCTGTTAGGATTGTTTTTGGTTTCCCTTGGCACTATGATGTTTCAGTCTTACACACCAGATATGGCCTTGCTCCTATTGCACTGCGCTATCAGCTTAAACTGTATATTCTTGTCTTTCGGGCCATACGTGGCATGTGTAGCACTCTGCTCTCTGATTGCTTCTGCCTTCGTTCTGCCACAACACGCACAGCTGCCCATACACGTTCCCAGTCCATAGATTCACTTGCTCTGCCTAAAGCACGCACTCGTTATGGCTTATTCGCTTTGAGCTTTCTGGCTTCTGACCGCTGGAATTCTCTTCCAGCTGACATTCGCTCTTCCTCCTCGCTTTCACTATTCCGCAAATCTATACGTGACCACATAGGGTACCCTGTAAAAAGGCCTTAGGCCTGTGGGGATTGCCCTATTCAAAATTTAAATAATAATAATAATAATAACCTTAGTCATCCCGTCTCTAATAAATGTCGTTCCACCAACCTACTTTTTCCCGTTGTCAGTCTCTTGTTCGGACTCAACATTGGCGCCCAGCTTTTGCCGAAGCCCGCGACCCTGGGATTCTCGTGCTCTACCGCCTTGCATTCATCTCGTCACGTCAATCTCGTCTCGTCGCCAACCTCGTCTCATCTCCAACCTCGTCTCTTCTATGTCAACCTCGTCTCGCCCAAGTCATGCAGGTCAGCTACTTTCTTTATTTCTCTCTTTCTTTTTCATCCGTCCTTCATCGTAAAATTTATTTTCGGTTTATTTATTTCGTGAATTTTTTTGTAGTGTGTGTGCGCGCGTGTGTTCATAAATTATTAGTAAATTAGAGATCCGGTCATGGTGAGCCACGCTCTAATTGTTGATGTTTAGCAGAAGTGCAGCTACGCTATTTTTAGCCATGCAAGCAGTATCAGTAGGTTCCTCGTCACGTCTAGTTTCTTATCTTTAGACTTAGAGAAGTACAGGAACAATAACTGTAATGCATGATACTAGTAAACACTTTTGTGAGATCCGTGCGCGCGTGCAGTGTGTGTGTGTGTGTGTGTGTGTGTGTGTGTTTGTGTGTTTTTTCTTTCTCCCTCAGTCATGTTTTATATTTTTCTCTCTTTTTTCTTTCTTTTTTTTCTCCGGAAGGACGCTGCATTCTTTTTTTGGAGGAGTGGTATGTTAGGCCCACAAGTAATTACAGTCAACTTCGCTTATAACGACACTCGGCGGGGCATCAAAAAAGTGTCCTTATTCGCGAAGTCTCATTATAATTATGTATTACAGTTGGTAAACAGTTTCCTCTGAGACAAAAATGCGATAATACTCATAAAAAGGACACACTTCAGGCTCATTACAAACATCTTGAAAGTTTTTGTCTTCACAAGTATACTTTCAAGCCTTCTCATCAGGTGAAATACAGGCAAGGGAAAAGGAACAGGAACAGTGGATTAAATACAGTAAGAAGGTAGTAAAACAGCGCAAAAAAAAGAAAGAAAGAAAGAAGATAGCTAAAGTAAACAGCGAAAATTGCAATAATGACACAAAGGTGCAAATGCGAGAAAACTCAATAAGCGCGACATGTAGTGCGACAACAAGAGACAACCACTGGACATACATGTAACTAACGAGGTTTTGACGACCTACCTAACAGCCTAAGTGTGAATTTGATTTGTTTCTGCTTGCAAAGGCCTGCCTGTATTTCACCTGATGAGAAGGCTTGAAAGTATACTTGTGAAGACAAAAACTTTCAAGATGTTTGTAATGAGCCTGAAGTGTGTCCTTTTTATGAGTATTATTACAGTTGGATGGGACTTTGCTCTGGGCATGGAAATGCTGTCGTTATTCGCGAATTGTCGTTATATCTGCAGTCGTTATTAGCCAAGTTGACTGTACATGTACTTCATATTCATTAGTTCATGCATTATTCATTTGGCCTGGGTAGCTACTTGCGCGTCCATGTTTGCCATAGCTACCCAGGCCCTTTATATTGCGTTGCTCTCTCTTCAACTCTCTCTCTCTCTCTCTCTTCAGTAAGCCCTCTTTAATAAGCTCTCTTCAATAATCACCATGTTCGTCCTGGTCTTAGTCATCCCGTCTCTAATAAATGTCGTTCCACCAACCTACTTGTTCCCGTTGTCAGTCTCTTGTTCGGACTCAACATTACAAAGGCTGCTCAACGATGGCGCTGAAAAGACATCTCGACACCAAACAGCAGTCCGAGGTGAAGCAGCAGCAACCCCAAATGCCGGCGGTGATAATTTGAACCAGCTGAAAAAAAGTCGAACTTAGAAAATTAAAAAAAAATCATATTTGCCACTTCAATGAAACTCGTTAGATCGCTCGATAGCTTGCTCGTTAGTGAAACTGTTCGCTCGTTTGTTATTGATACGCTCGTTTCAACACAAGAAGTAAGTTCCCTGCGCAATGTTGGGTTTCAATCCTATCTGTATCGAAATACAATAGATGTAAACACAAGGAGAACAAAATGAGAACTGGGGAATAAATTCCGACGGCAGAGAAACAGTGCGCATGCTGTGCTGGCATGCGTGTGGGAAGTGAGTACAAAAGATACTGGCAAACACATAATGGAGAGCGGGATGCGTATATGGATGCACCATGCATGTGTAATTGCGTATGTTTGTGATAGTGTGCACATAATGTGTATGTGTGCATAGGTGGCTACGAGTGTGTTCTGTTCATGTTGATCTCTTATGCCTGTGCAGGGTATCAACGCTTCATTTCGCATGAGCTTCTTTTCGATGAAAGATGCCGATATCTGCAGGACGACACAATCTTCTTCAAGGTGCAAATCAAGGATCGGTTAATCACCAAGATCTTGGACCGCGTCAGTAGTTTTTACGCTGATTTTGAGCGCACCATGACATTGTTGCAGCTAGCGTAAAAATAAGCACAGTCTCCAATAATAGCACGTCTCCAATAATAGAACACCTTGGGGCGGCATTCAAAAAATAAAGTGCTCAGTCTCCATCATAAGCAAGCTCATCTCTCTTCCTCTCCGCTGCCTGGAAGATGATCTAAATGAATGGCGGTTGTCTGCTGCAGTGGCAAGATTGGCTGGAGGTGAGCCCAGTTGAAGAAAAAAAATACACGACTAGGCGCCCTCCTAGTCGGGATATTCTGGTGCATACTGTTTATTTCTAATGGACTAGGCACCGCTGATAACATGCATACAACAATGTTGTACATACCCGCTGGGACAGAACATGACGAATGAATTAAACTTTGTTTTCTTGATATTCGGGCACATTCGGGCACATTAAACGTATAACAGCACATGGGGTATACCCACACGTTATGTTGCTAAGCCCTTGCAAAAGGTGCTCAATGCCACGAGGGCAGAGCCAATAATGCGCGGCGACTTTATCGTTGTCTCCATCTGCTGTGCTAAAATTGCTGCTGCAATTCTTATTGATTCTCTCCTTATAATATCGCTATGCCCATTGCACCAGTATCATCATTGTTGTATGAGGATTGGCGGATCGCCATGAAACTCCAAGCTACAGCTGTATTCAGCCTAGTTACTTTGCTAGCTTGTGTACATGGAATGCCAACGCCTTCAGATGTGCCCTTGGCCTTGGTGCAGGGAATTCAACAGCGCGTTGAACCAAACTACATGAAATGCTCTCTCTCTCTCTCTCTCTCTCTCTCTCTCTCTCTCTCTTTCTGCGGTGTATCGCCAAACTGTTCCGCCTGCTCTTGTTGCCCTTCTTGCATTTCACCAATATTTTTTCTCACTTTAGCTTGGGATCTCTCACATTGTCCCGTGCATCAGTCCGGACAGGGCATACACATACAATGTCCCTACTTCATGATGCAGTAGGCAGTAGCACAGTATGGTTTCCTATTTTCTTCATTGCACGGCCAAACTGTCATGTACTAAATGGTGTCGACAAGTACTTTTTTAATAGTTTTAAACTGCATTTACAGTAGTGATTATTCAATCATGTATGTTAAGAAGACCATTTGACTTGAGAGGCTGCTCGTCTCAGGTCGTATCAACATGCCTATCAACATATCTCTGAACCTTTCAGAGGCCGAGACTTATTTTGTGTGTATTCAATAGGTTGTACTGTTGTGGACATGGAAATCCGGTCGCACGTCTAGCGGCCCCAGGGCGCTGGCCATGCAGCCGTGAGTAAGCGTTAAGAGCTAGCCGACAGTATGCGCTGCAGCGTGCTGGTCGCATCGGATCAACATGACTTTGTGCAGCGTTCTGTACGCGCTGAGGGCGCCGGCCCGATTTCTATGTCCACGACAGTGCATTGCGGTAGTGTTCATAGTACGTAGTTGTTTGTATTGCACACACATGTGCAGTGCGCGCCGCGCCGGCAAGGGGGTCGGATTTCAGTTGCCAGCACTGTACATGTGTTTGCAATATACATGTACATGTATTTCCGTGTGCCGCTCTCTGCCTGCTAGTTAGGACATATACATGACAAGTCAGGCGCGTAACACCACCGTTGGTGGTGGTCCGGCCAGG
>NC_088649.1:16907170-16909670 GCF_964019385.1 Sycon ciliatum | reverse complement strand
TGTGTCTCTCTCCGTCTCTGTTTCTCTGTCCGTCTGTCTGTCTGTCACATACACACGCACGCACGCACACACCTTGACCTTTGAAGCCCATCGACGGAGGCGATAATAGCAATGCTACGGCAGAAGCGATTGCAACTTGTGCTGGGATTACACCATTCAACAGCTTGCAAGGCTGAAGAATTGACCGTCACTATTCACCCTGGTCTACACCATACAGCTATTTGGAGTGACATTTTCTGGCCAGTGAATCCCTACACACACACACACACACACACACGCACGCACACACACACACACACACACACACACACACACACACACACACACACACACACACACACACACACACACACATTGAAACAATGAAACTACCAACTAAAAGTAATGCAGTGCGTCAAAGCGGCAAGGAGGGCACAGTTACTTCTTGCATACCACGCAAACACACAACGCTGGACCTTACCAGAGCAAAGCACGGCCGAGTGCGGATCCAGACCATGGTGGCGGAATACTGCTCGCCTCCCTTTTCTGAGATGCGAGCAACCAGGCACTTGTACAATGCTAAATGCCAAGTGGAGACCAATCGGACGGTCCACAGGGATGAGCTGGACTGCATTGCGGATGTCCAGTTTTGTCAGCAATGCACCCTGCCCGTAGGCCATAGTTGTCTGCACAGTGTCGTCTATCCGGTTATATGACAGGCTAAACACGAACGGATCGATGCCATCGTTAAAGGGGAAGTTAAGCCTGAAATCAAATTTTCACCAGTTGTAATCTTCGGGATGCTGAGTCGAATGGTTTTGGTCCGAGGAAGCTGAGACGCTTCCTTCCTCCTCTATTCCCAATCGAACTCGCGCACGTCCACCGAAGCTGGGCAACTGCGCCGTACTAGATGGGGATTTGTATGCAACATGTCACTAAAAGCGCCATTTCGTTCTTACAAAATCCCGGATGACCGCGATCGGCCCATATGTTGTAGTCTTTTAGACGCTGAGTCGACTGGTTTTGGTCCGAAAAGGCTGTGATGTAGCGTTCGGCCCTTTTCCTAATCGAACATGGCTGAACAAGCTGTCACGTGCTCATGCGTACACCAGTCACTTGGTCACTGTGCCTGCAGGCTACAACTTACAGCATGTTTGGGCGAGTTGCTGTCACTCGAGTTGAGCCTTTGAACCTTTGAGTTGAACCTTGGTGTGAAAGTTGTCGCCTGCTAGCACTGCTCAGTTGCCATATATTATGGTCGATCACATTCCAACGGGCAGGGTTGCGTAAATTGCATAAATTGCCAAGCGTAGATCTTTTGGAAAGCTTACCCTCTGGACAGACACGGAGTGTGAAACGGTTCAAAGCAGATACTCCGCTCTCTTGTACAAGTGCACCAACGTTCCACCACAGCACCAGCAAACAAGTTGAAAAGGACTGGGGTCATAATGCCACTGTACATGCTTGGTGCAGTCCGTTGCGTACTGGGAAGCCATTGATGATAATCATGGTTGTCATGTTGTCGTTAAAGACGTCAAAAGGCCGACCAGTTGCTCCGGGACTCCTAGCTTGAGCAAGACGATCCACAGTGCAGCACGCAGAACTGAAGCATATGCTTTCCTGAGATCAACAAAAACCAGGAATCCGCTTGGGTTGAGGCTCCTGACATTTTCCATAATCTGGCGAACAACAAACGTCATGTCAGTGCAGGAGTGACCCTTCCGGAATCCCCATTATGATTCGGGCTTGCAGCTCACTTTCGGCGACTGTCTGCAATCGGTTTTGCAGCAGGCAACCAAACAGCTTGCCATTGGCATCAAGGAGTGTGATGCCATGTCAGTTGTCGCCGCTAGTGAGGTCACCCTTGTCGGTTATGGGTATTATCCCAGCATTCACCCAATCTTGCGATACTACGCCCTTCTGCCAAACCGCGGCAACGAGCTTAAACAGATTGGCATCGAATAGGTTGCAGTTTGTATTTGACCATTTCTGGTAGAATGCCGGAGCTTCCAGCAGCTTTCCCATTCGTAAGATAGCGAAGGCAGCGCTGTGCCTCTTCAGCAGTGGTTGGGACGGCCAGATGTTCCATGATATTGCGCTGCTGAACAAAGTCAATTTCAGATCGGACAAAGCTGCTTGGAAAGTTTATTAAGCAGCTTTTCGAAATGTTCAGACCAGGGGTTCTGCTGTGCCTCAGCGAATGAGCATGGTGATCTATCACTGTCTGTTTGATCCGGCACGACTTAGTGGCAACCAATCCATGTCGGGCAGTCTGCAAATCCCGGATGCTGTTCCACACTGCCTTACACCCAAACTTCCTAGATTCCGCTTCAGACGCCATCTTAGGGAACCAGTCCTCGTACAGCATCTCTCGAAACTGAGCGTGCACGAACAAACAAACACACACACACACACTCACACATACTCACACACACACTCTCACTCTCTCTCACCCCCACCCACACCCCCCCCCCCCTCCCCCCCCCCCCCACACACACGTACACCTGTTCACGACCAAACG
>NC_088649.1:16899670-16902170 GCF_964019385.1 Sycon ciliatum | reverse complement strand
GTCTGAACCATCCTGCAAAGTTTGAATGACGTAGGTTGAGCGATCGCTCCGCGAAACATACTTTTTGAAATTCTCTTCATAGCATATCTTCCACCATTGAAATTTCGAATTTCTTCAAAAAAAGTGCTGAGAGGGGTGGCTTGCAACCTCGATATGGCTTGTTCTAGGCATGCTTTGGAGCCATCTTCTGTTGAAGTAGTGGCGGGGATCTGCCCTGCAACTGCTACAACAAAAAATGATTCGATCTGAGAAAGGGTGAGACCGCGAATCTCGGTTGAATATCGAGTATTTCTAGCCTTTTCACGACGAAGATCGAGTTCTTTTTGGAGATGGACGTCGCGGCAAAGGACATGGTGTCCGACTTCTGGCGTCTGGTGAAGCCAGGGATCATTTGTCCAGTCAGGTCGGCAGCCTAACCGTCCGTAAGCTTGTGTTTGGATCCCGTTCTGCTCGATGTGGTAGATCACAAACAATTTGATATCGCACAAATTGATCTCAGCATCGTGCGTACGGTATTTTATATTCAGAAAATTCCTAAGTGTCTCTGTGTGGCCGTCCTATGCCAC
Source organism: Sycon ciliatum (assembly GCF_964019385.1). NCBI lineage: Eukaryota > Metazoa > Porifera > Calcarea > Leucosolenida > Sycettidae > Sycon > Sycon ciliatum. Next base: position 16,901,604 of record NC_088649.1, on the reverse strand, counting down.
GAGAAACTCCAATCAAGCTCCTATGTCCTCTGCCTTCATGATTGAATGTCCACTTCGTTCGAACAACGAACACAACAATCGAGGACGGCTTTGCAATGAAAAATACAGCTATCTGGAGCTGAAAAAAAGAAGAAAAAACGTGCTCAGGATGAGACTCGAGTACACGCATACTCTCCCAGCAGGTGAAACGCAATTTTTTTGTGAAAAATGCGTGTCGCCGACTGACCAGTAATTTCGCCTGACGTCTTCTCTTTCTCAGACTCTTCCTGACTTTTCTTTCATTCTCCTGGGTGGTTACCAACAGCCAGTGCATGCCGGAGTATGTGGTGTGATGTGTGTGCGGGGAAAAAATAACAATGAAAAGACCAAAAATAGGGATTCACTGGCCAGAAAAAGTCACTTCAAATAGCTGTATGGTGTAGACCAGGCTGAATAGTGATGGTCAATTCTTCAGCCTTGCAAGCTGTTGAATGGTGCAATCCCAGCACAAGTTGCTATGGCTTCTGCCGTAGCATTGCTATCATCGCCTCTGGCGATGGGCGTCAAAGGTCAAAGGTGTGTGTGTGAAGGGGGCGTGGTTAAAGACAGAAAATTATAAGTTTCCATGCATGGCAGGGTAAATGGAGTTAGCAACCCGTCAATATTCTTGGCATAGCCCAACACATGCAGGTGTGTCGGACACGGTACGGTCACTACGGTGTTGACCGCACCACTCTTTGCCCCCTGGGTACCTCGTGAATCAATGCAGTACACTGATCTGGGCTCTAGATTTCCAAAATTTTCGGTTCAGCCACCCCCTCCCCCACGAGTAAATTGTACCTCAGAAGGCTGACCGTACCACACTAAAATACCCTCCGACGCCCCTGACATTTACTGTAAACCGGGAAACTTTCGCGAGCGGATAATTTTCGCGAGTTTCGTGATCACCGCCAAAACGCGAATTCGAATCGCCGCAAACTGAAGATTTTGAACGGAAATACATGTACTGGTACCACCTGAAAAGACCAAATCGCTAAAATCTCCCCGTCGTTAACAGGGGCGTTTTTTCAAAACGCTAAAGTTGCACACCGCAAAAGTTTCCTGGTTTACAGCACTTTCTTTTAGAACTTACTTCATTGCATTGTTTGTACAACATGACCTTGTTGTGGCTTGCTGGTAAGTGGTAAGTATAATACAGATGGTTAATGCGGGTGACTGTGAGGTCCAGGTGGTTCTGGCATGCCGTGCACACTTGCATACACCTCCACAAAACGAACATATGTTGCACAATTTCCTGTGTTAGCGCGTGCCATGGTGTTGGCTCTTTGCCTTGGTGTGCAGGCAGCTCAGCAACTCCTTTCTCGGCCAGGTGCTGGAGGGACACTAGTGTATGATGCGACAAACTGTTTACGTTGACACAGACACTGACACCTAGCATATTATAGCGGAACGTCCTGCGCTCGTCAGCACTACTTTTTGACAAAATGCTGCGAGCGAACTGGCCCAACACATATTGTTCAGACTAGCCTCGTCCAGTTGCTTGATCGCTGCCGCTCTCTTCGCATTCAGGGAAGTACTCATCGTCGCCACTGCAGGGGACGGCGATGGCTGCTGCTGTCGGCGCCTGGCGGGAGTGTTTTGCTCATGGATAGTCGTCGTCGTCGTCGTCAGAGCTTGAGTCAGAGCTGTCGACATCTGCCGCTTCCGCTGAGGATCGACCGAAGAAGTCCTGGTCCAGATCCTACAGCTCCGCGAAGCTGGCATCGTCCAGATCGACTGCATCGATACTTAGTCTCTGACTGCTCATGATTGATGTTCCCCTGCCCTCTTCAAACTAGTCGCCGCCACTTGAACAAGGTGAGAACAAAGGTGACAAGAACCTTTTCTGTCGTCTCGATCGACTGCACGCGAGCTCAAAATCGAATCGAATTTTCAAAACTCGTTTTGTTTTTCGC
>NC_088649.1:16742170-16894670 GCF_964019385.1 Sycon ciliatum | reverse complement strand
GGGGATACACCAGCGTGCAACGAGCGTCATTGGCGATCTCCTGAGCTTGTTCGCGAGCACCGTGGACAAACAGGAAATCAAGGAACGCAGGAAACTGATTTCCGAGCTGCAGAAACTTGAGGAGCTTTATTCTGATGCTACGGAGAAAGCAGCAAGTGTTTTGTACAGCACTCAACATCAACATGAGCCACAGCCGATCATCCGGGATACTGGCCCAGGTTTGCACCACGGTGCTGGATTCTCCCCGCTCCCTCTTCCATCTAGCGACAACACAGTGCCTGGTAGTTCAAGCATCGGCGACAGCAGCATGAGGACGGAGAAACGAGTCGTGGATGGCAACTCACCAGGCAACGCCAGTGCTATGAGCGTATTGAGTGTGGGGTCTGCTATGTCAGCGGGGACTCCGGGACAACAAGCTGTGCAATTTACCCAACATGCCACAGCAGGTGAAAGGACCGCACCATTGCTCACTGGCGCAAGAAGTCTGAGGCATGCAGCCAGGTCCTTCGTTCCGAGTTACAGGGACTCGGGTATTGCACCGCAGTGGAGTGAGCATCCCAACACTGCGTTCCAGCCGCCAACTGCCACAACGTCACCTCGGGCAGCGCACAGCACACCGGTTGTTGCAGAAACCAATCAGTTTCAGAATGCTTGGGCGCATCTCCAGAAGATTACTATCCCAGTTTTTGACGGAGACAAGCGCTGCTTCCAGTCCTGGTGGGCCGCATTCTCGACTTGCATTGACACGGCACCAGTCACGGCAGATTGCAAGATGTTGCGTCTGCGCCAGTACCTGCAAGGAGAGCCGTTGCGTGCCATTGACAGCTTCGGATATTCAGCTGCTGCGTACAACGCGGCCAACGCTTTGCTGCTGCGGAAGTATGGCGGTGAACGGCGGCGTACTGCAATCTATCTCGAGGAGATCGAGGCCATGCGACCAGTCCGGCATGGCAAGGCGAAAGACCTTGAGCAGTTCTCTGAGCTCTTAGCAGTAGCTGTGGTCAACCTGGAAGACGCTGGTCGCGCTGCTGAGCTTGGCGCAGGCTCCTTTTATACTACTCTGCTGCGGAAGCTGGACGAGCAGATTGTTGTACGCTACCATCGATGGCGCTACGATCGGTCTCTGGCGGAGTCGGTGCACGGTCTGCTTGAGTTTTGCACATTGGAGGCAGATTTCCTGGTTACTGCATCCGAAACTGTCAGCGGATTCGGCACCAGCGGCAGGAACGACTATTCCCGCACAGGTCGAGACCATCGCAGTGAACGGCCTAGGACGCTAGTGACCAGCAGTCAGCCTCAGTCACAGTGTGCATCCTGCGGAGGCCAGCATAGAGCTTGGCAATGCGTTGCCTTCAAAGCGCTAAGCCCCAATAAGCGCTGGAAGCTGGCGAAGGAAAAGGGCCTCTGCTATCGTTGCCTCGACACAGGGCACAGTGGACAGGATTGCTCATGGGGTCGCGAGTGCGGGATCGGCGGCTGCACCAAGGTACACCACCGACTCCTACATGGTCCGACCAAGCAAGCCAGTCCGCCTGCTCGATCTTCGAACGACAGTCAGCAACAACAGTCAGCAGCCTCAGCCTCCGAGGAGGACGAGTCGCGCACAACGCTCTCTACCGCAAGCACTGCTACCCCAGCCGTGGCCATGCGGACAGTGCCAGTCCTGCTGAAGCACAACGGGGCGGAGCTGAGAGTAAATGCGTTGCTAGACGATGCAAGTACGAACTCATACGTCAGCTCGCATGTTGCGAGTGAGCTCGGTCTTGCTGGAGAGCAAGAGGATCTGACGGTAAAAGTGCTCAGCGGCCGCACAGAGGTCTTCCGCACGACCTCAGTTTCCTTGAACCTTTCCAGTATAGACCGCCGCATGTGCATGACAATGCACGCCTACACTGCCGACTCAGTGATCGGAACCAGCGGCACGGTCAACTGGCAGCATAAGAAGCAGCAGTGGGCTCACCTGCTCAACGTTCCCTTCCCAGCACTGGAGAAGCGCCGTCAAATTGACGTTCTGGTCGGCCTGGACTGCGCCGAGCTGCATAGGTCGCTGCAGGAGATCCAGGGTGGCCCCGGCGAGCCGATAGCCCGACTTACACCTCTCGGCTGGACCTGTGTCGGATGCGTCAATCGCAGCAAAGCAACGAATCCCGTCACCCTGTTGGCTGAGGCAGTGCCACAGGACGTCGGGGACAGTCTCGCACAGCTGTGGCAGCTAGAACAATACAACCTGGCTGAGCCACAGCAAGCCATCCTGTCGGCGCAGGAGAAGGAGGTAGTGCACGCTACGAAACAGTCGCTGCAGCTCGTAGACGGACGCTACGAGGTTGGCATTCCATGGTGCGATGGACCACCTACGCTTCCTGACAACTTTCCCCAGGCCATGAAGCGTTTACGTAGTACGGAGATGCGACTGGCGCGCGACTCGGATGCAGCAGCAGCCTACAGCAGCATCATCAAGAGTTATGTCGACAAAGGCTACGTCCGTGAGGTTGCCAAGGACGAGTTGAAGCCTGGTCAGCAGTGGTTCCTGCCCCACTTTGCCATACTTCGACCAGACAAAGCGACAACAAAGACCCGGATCGTATTTGACGCATCGGCGAAGTATGAGGGCACATCTCTCAATGACACGATGCTTCCAGGGCCGAAGCTACAGCGGCAACTTCCTAGCGTTCTGACCCGTTTTCGCCAGAAGCCAGTAGCCATCGTTTGTGACATCGCAGAAATGTATCTGCGCATCGGACTGCGTCCTGAGGACCGGCAGTATCACCGATTTCTATGGCGTGACCTGGATGACACGGCGGCTCCGCGAGTATATGAATTTCAACGACTGGTTTTCGGAGCTAACGCGTCGCCATTCTTGGCGCAGTTTGTATCCCATGAGCACGCTAGAGCCCATCAGCAGCAGTACCCGTTGGCAGCCGAAACTATGCTTGCTTCAACGTATATGGACGACTCCATGGATTCTGCTATGGATGACGTCGAAGGCGTAATGCTGTACGAGCAGTTGGCGGAATGCTGGCAGGGAGCTGACATGCACGCCCGAAAATGGCTCTCGAACTCCAAAGTAGTCATGGAGAAAGTGCCCAAGGAGGATCGAGCAAGCCAGATCGACCTCGACTCCCCGCAGCTGCCAAGCGTCAAGACACTTGGACTGCTGTGGTCGGCCACGACCGACACCTTTGCGTTCAAGCCAACAGCACCAGGCCAGCAGCGCATCACCAAGCGCTCATTCTTGAGTGCGACAGCTAGTGTCTTCGACCCGCTGGGGTTCGTCTCCCCATTCATCATGAAGTCACGCATGTTGGTGCAGGACATGTGGCTACAAGGTATGGACTGGGATGACCCGCTCCCTGATGAGCTCAATCAACGCGTAACCGGATGGTATACTGATCTAGCAGCGCTCTCCCGTCTCAGCATCCAGCGCTGTCTGCAAGAAGTGAATGCAGGCAACCCCGTCAGTAAGCAGATCCACGTGTTCGCTGACGCGTCTGAAGGCGCCTACGATGCGGTGAGCTATCTGCGCTGCACGTATGAAGACGGCCATGTGTCGACCGCTATCATCGCAAGTAGATCCCGTGTCGCTCCCACCGTAACTGTTTCAATTCCCAGGCTAGAGTTGTCAGCTGCTGTAATTGGCATGGAACTAGCAGTTTGGGCATCCGACATCCTCAGTCTACCGGTCCACGACACTGTCATCTGGACAGACAGCCTCAACGTTCTGTACTGGGTTCGGAACCGTGCGCGGAACTTCCAGCCATTCGTTGCAACGAGCGTAGGTGAGATTCAGCAACACACTATTCCCAGTCAATGGCGCCATGTGCCGACGAAGGAGAATCCAGCAGATGTTTTGTCCCGTGGTTCGTCAGCTGGTGCTCTCATCGATGATGCGCTCTGGTGGTTGGGTCCCGACTTCCTCCGCAAAGGCGAGGATGAGTGGCCGACAATGCGTCTCAGTGAGCCAAGATCTACTACTCACCTGGAGCAGAAGAACAACGCAAAGTCTGTCCAAGCACCGGTTGCCTTGGTAGCAGTTACAGCTCCTGACGCCGAGCTACCCTGGTTACTCGACCCGACACGATTCTCGAGTCTCAATCGTCTTCTCCGACAGCGCGCTTGGGTGACGCGCTTCGTGCAGAATTGCCGCGTGCCAACTGAGCTGCGACACACCGGTCCGCTATCCGTAGACGAGCTCGAGAGCAGCAAAACCAGTATCATTGCTGGTGCGCAGGAAGAGGCGCTGGCAGAGGAATATCGTCTTGTGAAAGAAGGCAAGCCCATCCCCACCTCGAGCAAACTCGTCAAGCTGCGACCTATGTTGAATGATGATCAACTGCTATGCGTTGACAGTCGACTGCGAAACGCGCAGATACTCGAGCAGCCAGCCAGAGGCCCTGTCATCCTGCCACGCGGGCACTGGGTCACTCAGCTAATTGTGAAGGAAGCCCATGAGCAGAGCCATCATGCTGGCGGAGTAAGTCACACGTTGGCTCTCTTGTCGCAGACGTATTGGCTGCTTGCTGGACGAGAGGAGATCAAAGCGTGGAAAAAGAAGTGTGCCCATTGCCAACGACAATCAGCGAAGCCAGGAATGCAGATCATGGCACCGCTACCGACCGTCCGTGTGTCTCTGCCCATGAGAGCGTTCTCCAGAGTAGCAGTGGACTACGCTGGACCCTTCACCACCAAACAAGGTCGCGGAAAGCCGCGCGCGAAGAGGTACCTGTGCTTATTTACGTGTATGCAGTCTCGCGCGGTGCACTTGGAGATGGCCGTTAGTCTGGACGTGGATGGATTCTTGAACGCCTTCATGCGGATGACGAGCAGGCGCGGTGTTCCACTACAGGTTGTGTCCGACAATGGGACCAACTTCGTAGGCGCTGCCAATGAACTGCGGAGGTTAGTGGCCGCGATGAATGAAGGCGTGGACCGACGATTAGCGGACAAGGGAATTCGGTGGTCCTTCAATCCCCCCACTGCTCCTCACTTCGGTGGCGTCCATGAGGCGCTCGTCAAGTCAGCAAAGCGCGCCATCTATGCGATCCTGTCGGGCGCGGAAGTAAATGACGAGGAACTCATGACCGCAGTGACTGGCGCAGAGGCACTACTGAATTCAAGGCCACTGACGTACCAGTCGGCCGACGCGAGAGATCTGCTGCCACTGACGCCCAACCATTTCCTGTATGGACACCAAGGCGAGCCATTTGTTCCCAGAGGAACGGACACCGTGGAGCAAGGCCATCGACAGCGCTGGCGGGTCATCCAGAGTCTGGTGTTGCAGGTGTGGAAGCGCTGGATGACCGAAATGCTCCCCCTGCTTCACCCGCGAGCAAAATGGCGCCAGCCGCAGCCCGATCTCGGTATCGATGATGTTGTGCTGATCGTCGACGCTGCTGCACCACGAGGCCAATGGAGGCTCGGCCGGGTAGAGCAGCTGTTCCCCGGAGTCGATGGGCGGGTCAGAGTGGTGCGAGTGAAGGTCGGTGACACTTCACTTGTCCGCCCCATCGTACAGCTGTGCAAGATTGCCGCGGATTGACTCTGTGTGTGAGCAGCACATTTTTGCTCTTATCTCTCCTCATCTCTCTCCACTGCTTTCTGTTCGGTCTATTTCTTTATCGTATAATTTATTGTGTACTTGATTAAAGCTGGTTTAATCAATGTAGGGGAGGATGTTCAGAAGGTCTTCCGATGAGACACACTGATTGTGACGTCGTGACGCATTCCATATATCGCATGTTACATACTAATAAGTTTACTACTCGCTGTGCCTTGCACGCCGCCACACACTTGGACTATGCATGCCTTTTCCGTGTGATGCGTCGTATGCACCACGTGGCTGCTGTTATTTGAATTTATTTGAATCTCTCGTGCTTATCTTTCTGGATATAACCTAATTGTTTTCCGTTCTGTTCTGGCGGTTTTTAGTCTTGCCAAGACGTTGTCAGGCAGTCAGTTTTTTGCTTGTCAGAAAAGTAATGAAAGTTGATGAACACCTCTGAAACTCACTGTCCCAGTCGGCCTCATTTCCATGGGCGCTTATGCGAACAGCTCGAGTTGGTTGTTTCCATGGTTTCGTTTGAGCTAGTGCATTACTGTGCAGCGAATTTCCCAAAAGCATCTCAACTGATAATAGAGAGGTTGCGCACAGTGAAAATTCGTAACATCTTGACAGTCCGGGTTCGAGTAACGAAAGCTGCTACAAAGATTTTTCCAAGAGCGACCGGAACCGAGCAGATCTACTTTGAAGTACGAACATATGTTTCGCCAGGTGGAGTGTTGTAGTTGTAAGTCTTAACACTACTTCTCCACCACTGCATCAGCTCAACCGCCACCACTGGACTGCCTTTTTACACTCTTTTTATTGACGAATAACCAAGAACACGGAAAACAACTACATCTTGACAAGACGACAGACAAAAGACTAGCTCACACAGTTTCGCGCATGCGCACAACGCCACCAACCAATGACGCGTGTCCACAGCGACCAAGACGAAACAAACACGTGACACCAAATCTACCACAATATCCCGACCAAAAAAACACATACCGTCCTCGGTATGACCAAATAAAACACAATACGCAGAGAGACGCAACCGCAAACAGCAAAAGTAGCCACAGGACCAACGCATATACATGTAGCTCCCCAGAAAAAAACAGGGCAACCAAAGCCAGAAGAAAGAAAGAGAGGTGAATGTTAAAGAGAAGAGAAGAAACACTGCATTGCTGTCTAGCCACGCACACACAAAATAAAACACAGGCTAAACCTAAGCCTAAAAACCGATGAGCCCTGCCCATCCACACAATGCCAGCCAAACCCATGACTGTCACCGAAAAAACAAAAATAAATAAAATATATACATGACAAGGACAAACAAGCAGCGAGTCTAGCTCCCAGCAATGAACCGGGGCTCACCCTGATCGGACGTTCGTTGCCTTCGATGTGGACTGCCACAAGGAGAACCAACCGTGGTTCACCATGATCAGACGCCAGTTCCCAAGACAAGTAGCAATTCAAACAAGCTCCCGTATGCACGCACGCATGCACACACATAAACACTCACCGGAAAACAAAGAAAAGAAGAGAGATATGGAGAGAAGAAAGGCGGCGCATTCCCAGCCAGCACACGACTTCGGAGCAGCAGGAAGCCAACTGCGAAGCTGATACTCCACTCGTCTCAGGACAACGAAACGGCGGACGCACAGCGACACTTGAACACAGCTCAGCGGAGGGCGTCAGCTTGATCGAATTGAGTAGACGACGACGACGGGACGACGACGACGGGACACCGGACGACGACACAGCACGACGACACAGCACGACGACACAGCTCCACGACGAACGTTCGAACACGGACAGGGGTGACGAATGAACCAGGACAGTCCAGCAGTGACGGGAGCAACACACATCTCAGGGTCGTGAGCTGCGGAGGCAGAACTCCGCGTCGAGAGATAGTTGGGCGCCAAATGTTGTAGTTGTAAGTCTAAACACTACTTCTCCATCACTGCATCAGCTCAACCGCCACCACTGGACTGCCTTTTTACACTATTTTTTTCTCCTTTTTTTCTTTTTTCTTCTTCTTTCTTGCTCAGTGTTGCCCTCGCCGACCCGGCCATGGTGCTGGACCTCATCGAGGAGTGGAAGTCGTTTTTCGAGTCGCTTCCCGAAGACATGCGTCCGGCTTCCCTTCTGTCCGCTTCCTCGCCGGTGGTGGCTGCAGCGCCAGCGCCGCGTCCGGCTTCTCTTCTGTCCGCTTCCTCGCCGGTGGTGGCTGCAGCGCCAGCGCCAGTGGTGCCTCGTCGCCGACGGTCCCGCCGCTCTCGCAAGAGGCGCCGGGCCCGCCGAGCGGCGCAGCGTCGCGCCGCCCTCGCTGCTCCGTCGCCGGCTGGTGGTGTGCCGGACAGTGCCCCTTCCCCTCCCCATGTGGGGTCGGAACTGGTCTCCCTCGTTGAGGTCCATTGTGTCAACGAATTTGCTTAATTTTTTCCTCATTATGTATTTTTTGTTCGTCGTTTCCTTTGGGTGAGTGGTGTCCTAGGTTGGTGCTGTTCTGTAAAAGATCCCTACAAGGATAGGGCATAAACAGGAGGAGCAGCTCGCCAGCCGGGGTCCTCTTTGAAACTGTTGCTTGCAGGTTCCTCCATTGTTGCACAGTTTCGCGGGGCTCCCGGCTGGTGTCAACCCTCCTGGCCTACTCGTCACTTGCCCAACGGTCTCGTCTGTGTTTTTTTGTTTATATATTCGCCTATCTATGTTGTACATATTTCATTTCTTTCTTCTTCCTGTCTTCTTCTCCTGTCTGTCTTCTCGTTTTGTTTTTCTTCTCTCCCATCCTCAGGAGAGGATGCATTTTTTTCATGTGGAAGTATGTTGTCCCTGCCCTTTTGGCACGTGTGTGCCCTTTTTGGCACGTTGGTGCGGACCGCGCGCGGTCTGCGCCGGTTTCATGATTATCGTACATGTTCTTGTTGTTGTGCGCATGCGTGCATGCTTATCGTGCGCATCCTGGTTGGTTTGGGTGCCTTCTTCCTGAGACTCTCCTTGGAGCAACAATGATAATCTGTCCTCTGAGTGTGGCGTACGTGTGATGAATGAATAAGAGAGTAATCGGAAGGGCAATCGTGCGAGGGAATAAAAACCCCCGACGACAGGAGTACTAATATACTAATATCTTACAACTCCCTGTCTTGACTCTTCGTACCCTTGTTGACCTTCTACGAAAAAGTTTACACATTGTGCGCAACCTCACGGTTTACGAATACTCGTTTGCTTTTTCGTTAAAACATTTCGTTACAGTGCTATGTAATTTCGTTGTGCGCAACCTCTCTGATGCCATCGCATACCCTCTATATTGTTGAGAAGAGAGTGTACATGAGTGATAGGTATACGACATTGGAATAATATACTCACATCCACACATATTGTTGCCAATGCAAACAGTTCCGCCGCCACAGGACTGACTACATGATCCTCCGCCGGGTGCTCCCGACTCGGTGTGACAATCTGCATTCGGCGCGACAAACGTGCGCGCAGACGTAAACACACACACACACACACACACACACACACATTAACTACAACACACAGCAGCTTGCGGTTAGGAGGGTGCTGGCCAGTGAAGTGAGAGGCTACGGAGAGAGCAGGATCTTGGCGGAGCCAAGAGGATAGTCACGTACGAGGGACGAAGACCGAGAGCCCCGAGTAGCCGAAAAGGAGCATGGCCAACACCCCTTTATTTACTTTATCAAAGTAAATGAGAGATGAGAAATGGGAGGTGGGTGGGTGAAACACAACGATCTGACAAGAGTGATCCACACACAGAACGGATCGTAATATATAACTAGGCGAATTTTAGCATGACACGTTGAGTGCCCACGACGCATGCCGCCTATGTTGAGCGTCGCGCATGAATGAATGTCACGTTGAGTGTCACGTTGAATGACACATAGAATGCCACGACACATAGAGTACCATGTGAGCATGCACCAAGACGTTTGACCGACATGGATACCGTGATGTACAGTGCACGTGACTGTAGCCAGCAGCAAGGCATGAGCATGCAGTAAAAACGCTAGCAATCATAGCAGCACAATTTGAGTGTTAGCACGAAGCAGCCGCGCGCACCCATTAGTCTGCATTATTACTATAATGCTACACACACACACACACACACACACACACACACATGCGTCCATGGAGCTATGAAGCCGAGACCTCTGGTCGGCGGAGCTTAATGGGCCCCACCACCACACTCCATCATTCACCCCAGTGTCTGGAGATATGTGGATTTTGTAGAAAAAAAGAAGAAAAAAACACACACACACACTCCTTAGAATTGTTGGTGGATACAACTGTTGTACATGTGGCTGCGCTTGTGTCTCTTCGTTGTACATGCAGTTGCACGTGTAGCTCTTTGTCGTACATGTGGCTGCTTTTGTGTCTCTTTGTTGTACATGCTGCTGAGTCGTGGTACATGCTGCTGCGCTGTTTTTGAGTTCTGCGTACATGCGGCTGGTTGAACGCCCCGCAAAGATGCATAGAAGCTGGTAGCAATTGAATTCTGCCCCCGACACTTATCCCTATGAGAAGGAATGGCAAACACAAAGCTCTACACCTGATGTATAGGGTGAACGGCTAACCAACTAACGAGCCATGGAGGGAAAGATGACTTGACAATATAGGGCAAGAGGCTGATTGGCTGTTCCCTAAAATTGTTTCATGCGCTCACCAATGATCTGACCACATTGACCATTGTACAACAACAACAATGACCTGCTTTCAAACACAATCAGCTCCTGCAGCGCTCATCCTCTCCCATGCTTGTAAAATTCAAAGTGACGTAAATTGCTTTCCAACTGCATAGCCCGCAGCCCCACTCACAGCATCTCACCTTCTCATAAACTTATCTCTTACTTGCCAATGGTGCCATCATAAGAATATAGAATTCAAACAGAAACTCACCAATACAGGTTCCGGCAACGCATGCTTGTCCATTGCCGCATGCCCCACCACCAGCTGCACATAACGCACAAAAGAGCGTGGTTGAAGCTCCGGCTCAGTGGGACTTCCAAGTGTTCTTTGAGGCGTTTCACAGCATGGCAAGAGCCTTTACATTCTGAGATTCCAACGCACTTCATGAATATGTACATAAATGTGCCAAATGTTATGCAAACCCATCCAAGCAAAAAGCTGATCAGTCCATCACTATTGGGCCATGAAATGGAACTAAGATGATTTCCACGCTAGTCATTTGCCTGCTTTTGCGGCTCACACCAGAAATAGAATGACTTTTCACGACAGCAGATATTGCACATATAGACAGGGGCGTCGGACACGGTACGGTCACTACGGTATTGACCGTACCACTTTTTGCCCCAGGTACCCGTGACCTTACCACACTATATCAAGAACATTCATTGAGTTTTGTAATCATTGCTGTCTGATGATCGCCACAGACGTGAAACTCTGAGTCACAGCCAACCCAAGCTCCGTATCCCATTCTATTCTTTTTTTATGAAGCTCTGCACCCCTGTGCATTGAGCACTCTTTCGAGGACCACACCCAACTTTCCGTGTGTATACTTCAAATAGAAAGTATATGAACCCTGGAACCAACAAAGGTGGCAGGTACAACATTACACCTTCAAGCAGCTGAGCCAGTTGGCAACAGACCCAACACAATCAGGCATAAGTGTACCCACGAACCGAGTTTGGTTTTTGACCCAAAGAAGCCTCCTGGAAGGAGGATACTAAGCATTTTCTTCATCATATGTTTAAGAACTACATTTGGAAGCATCTTGGGTACACAAGATAGACTGTGTCTTGGTTCTGCCCTTGGTGAGCCACTTTTTCGAATTTACGGGTACCGAAATTTCCATCGGGTGCTGAATTGTGAAATGGTTTAGCCTGCAACATTTTGTCCATGGACATATTGATTTTTGTGGCTTTTTGTGATCCTTGAGCCCCAAGGAAACCGATAATGGACAGTTTTGATGGTGTCACCAGGCACTTTAGGCCCCTACGAAACAATATAGGTATCAAAATATGGTATTTTTAGACCAATTCCGAAAATAGCATTTTCAGAAAATCTGATCATTCTTGCCTTCTTGACTAAATAACACTACCAATGACCTAGTAGTATGGTAATATTATTTTAGAAGAAGTTATTTTCATGCTGCAACCTCCTTTGGACATACCAGATAGTCTGTGCTTGGAAAGGTACATGTATAATTATGTCATGTAGCCTTCAGTCCTAGCACATTGATTATACGAGTAATGTACATGTACATGTAAGGCAGCGAGGTTTCATAACAACCTCGACCATGAAACTGGCTCATGAATAATGTGAAAGCAGGCATTCAAAATCAGGCACACTAAACACTCACACGCGTGCGTGCACACGCACATAAACACCCACCCACATGCGTGCACACTCATGCACGCATCACTTATGATTATAACACTACTAGTCCATAGTAGGACTTAGGGTAAATAAAAGCATGAAAACCAGCCACTGCACCGGGCATGCATTGCTGGTTGTCACTTGCGTGGATAGCAGCAGACTGCAGAAAAACGCATGCATGAAGGGCGATATGCATGGACACACGGTGGCGTACACACCTAGTCATACGATATAGTGTACTGTCATGATCTCTTGGCAATTCATTTTTGTGTCTCAAATGCGGTTCACAAATGTGCATTCATATGCATCTCCTGTACTGTAAAGCCACTGCCACACTGTCCTTGCGGACACCAGAGAGGAGAGCCATACAGAACCAGCACTCTGAGATGTGTCGTGTCACTGAGCTCAGGATACTCGACAAGGATCCACAGAAAGTTTCAAACGGCACTCGTGCGACTGGAGTTGCAAGTGGGTCCACTTACCAGCGAGTGGGCAGCCACTTCACGCTCCACAGGTAGTCCATGCTAAATTCCAGTACCAGTACTAGTATCACTCACTACGTTCGACGTCGATGTCTTCACTGACTTCAGCCTGCTTTTCTCATCCTTCTTCGTCAGTAATTTGTTCGTGGCCACCCCGTACCGCTTCAGCAAAGTTTTCAGAAAAAATCAAGCAGCGTCGAAACGCCCTTTGTTTTGCATTAGCCATGGCCAGTGATTCTTTCCAGCGCAGACACTGCCACGGCTACAGAAACACTGCAACGAGTAGAACTACATCCTGGAACAACTGCGAGCACAGAGAAATCAAAAAACTTCTTTCTGAAAGCAGCTTGTTTCCACATGGAACACGATATTTTTTTAATCTCGCGGCAAAAACAGATTTTCGAGGTGCCCTTTTTACACTGCGCTGCACAACTGTTCGGAGCCTCCTTAAATACATGTCAGGGGGAATGCCCCGTCGCATGCCGCCCGCATCGAGGGCGAGCGCCACACATGGATGCCACGTTGAGTGTCGCGTTCAATGTTACGTAGATTGCCACGTTGCATAGAGTACCACGCGTGCATGCACCATGTTGTTTGCACAACATGGTCACCGTGATGTGCGGTGCACACAACCGTAGCCAGCAGCAAAGCATGAGCATGCAGCAACAGCACTATCAAACATAGCAGCATAGTTCGAGCGGTAGCACGAAGCTGCGAGCACCCAAAATTAGGGCTGAAACAATTATACCGATAACTCGCATATCGATCGTTAAGAGTGCGATCGATAATCGTTAGTGTTCAAAACGAGTACTAACGATTTTTTATGCATGCATATCAGTGACAGTATTCTAGCCCTTGCACTCCATCCGATAGTGGAATACGAGTGCAATCATGTACTTTCAAGCACAGTAAAATTGATTTGTGGCTTTGAAAGGGATTGGGAGAGAAGAAGTCTTTTTGGTTTATTTGCGGGAGAAGGTGGAGATGAGAGCAGTTGCCAGCGGGTGATGACAAGATTCTTCGCGCAAGAAACAACATGAAATTCTCTACTTGAGTAGTTCATGTTGATAAAACCAGCCAGATATCTACAGATGTCAACAGGTGCGGTGCCACAAATGTCTAGCGTAGCAAAGGCATCATAGAATTTCTTTATACACTGGTGTTCGATAGAGCCGACAAGAATCGATAAAACCAATTTATCGATCGTTATTGATATTGGTTGATCGTTAGGAGTTATTGAATGATCGTTTCAGCCCTACCCAAAATGCTAGACACACAAGCAACCCTCAGCAGAATGTTGACAATAGATTTGGTCTTGGAACATCACCCCCCCCCCCCCCCCTACCCTCCTCCTACCCCTCACCTTCCCTTTTAAAGAACTCAAGCACCAACTGATAACTTACGTGAGATATGGAAGATCCCTTTCTGAGTATATGCAGACGAGGAATTGCTTGTCGATGTGAGACTAAGCACGCGTAAGTAGAAGTCCCCTGCTGGGACATCTGTTAGTGTTACGGTGCTGGCGGACGTGATGATCGACAATGCATTGCTGCCACCATGAACTCGACCAATCTGCATGCTCAGATTTGCCGTGGGGTTAACCGTCGGTAAAGCCACTGTTACCCTCGCTAGGTGAGTGTCGCATGCGATTGCAGTGATGCTGACAAACGGGAACATCGGCCACGTGTACACAGGGTAGCCTGTAGGGAAAGGAGACGAGATCATGATGAGAGGAATTATTATCGCGTGCGGATTTTGGGGATACGATTACCGGTACCATATTTCCCATCTATAAGTCGCACTCGTTTATAAGTCACTCAACTTTTTTCGGGTTCGAGCCGTATGTTTCGAAATAGTCACGTTGCTAGGATGTCATACTCGATTATAAGGCGCACCCCCTTCTGCATCCAAGAAGTTTAGTGTAAAAAGGTGCCACTTATCAGGGGCGTCGGAAGGCATTTTAGTGTGGTACGGTCAGCCATCTGAAGTACAAGTTACTCGTGGGAAAGGGGTGGCTGAGACGACAAATTTGGACATTTAGAGTCCAGATCGTTGTGTTTTTTTTGGTTCACGGGGTACCTGGGGCAAAAAGTGGTACGGTCAATACCGTAGTGACCGTACCATATCCGACGCCCCTGCTTATATTCTGGGAATATGGTACGTCATGAGTGGCTACAAGTTACCACTCATGCAAATAGGCGTGCCTGCTGAGCTTACGTACGTACACGTGTATATCACATGCAAGCACATAATTTCAGTACGCACTTGCCCATACACACACGGACACAAACGAACAGACATAATTCATGTTATATATATATATACACACACACACACAAACACACACACACACTCTTACACACACACAAACAGCCCCTTTTTCTCTCATACATTCACCCGCACACAAACACTCGTAAATGACAAGCAAAGTAGACCACATTCTCTTTGTAGGAGACCAAACAAAATTGAATTAGCACATACGGCAGATTGCAATACAAGAGCGAGTGTATTTTCAGTGAAGAAATGGAATTCCAGGAAAGCATGTGGCTTTACCAACAATGATATTGTGTGCTGTAATACCGTAAAAGCCTGTGTATAGGCCCCGGCTAATAGAATAGCAGCTTTGATTTCCTGGGCGTACACAAGGGCACGGGCGTTATTTTGGAACCGGGCGAATACTTGGAGTACAAATGTTGAAATTCTCCCATGGCTCAATACGACTCGAAACTGAGTCCACTTCATTTTTAGCCGAGCATGCACACTATAAATACAGTATCCCTGCTTCAAGGAACCAGAAACCGTGTTCTGGTTGGGAAAAGCGATCCTGAAATACATCCATCAACATAGCAGTAAGTATTGGGCATCGCTTCATGTACATGCTGGCAGCCCTGGGCGTATACATGGGCATGGGCGCTATTTTGAAACAAAAGTGTTGACTTCCTCTGACTGGGCGTGTACACGAAGGGTGGGCGTAATTTCGAGTGGGCGTATACAGGGGCTTTTAAGGTATAGTAGTAGTCTGTTAAAAATTCCCGTTTCATTTGTCTTCCCAAGACCCCAACACCGAGCGGAATCCTGTTTTGACCGGACAATTGTCTGTAAACCAAAGTGCTGTGGATCGAACGTGCATCCCTGGATCAAGCGGAATCCTGTCATAGCAGGACAGTTAAAGCTGCACCGAGGGCGTCCGGTCAGCGCAGGTTGTACTCTGCCTGATCTCACTTATACTCCAACACATGTCAAGTGCAGGGACCCCTAGTAAAATGCAACGTTGGTCGTTGTAGGCAAGTGATGTTGTGGACGTCAAAAAGCCAATACCGACCGCGACAGAAATGCCTACAGTGCACAGGGCTGTGCTCATTTTTAAACTCATTTAAAATGCTATAGGAAAGGAAATGGACCAAGGAATTACAAGTTACACTAGACTGTCCGCTAACACCACCGACTTGTAGTTGCCCGGTCCTTCTTCTTTTCTATAAAATCATCATTGGCTCTCCATCCGAGTCATTTAAAATTAAATCCAATTGCATCAGTCCAGTTCGCGCCGTGCACGGGGGACAAAACTCGATGTGACCTTGGCTTGCATTGCGCCCCGGCATGACATTGACTTGCATAATTGGATATAATTGAGCAGTACTGGATTACACTTCTAAAAGAACTATGATGACAACGATTGACCAGTCCATTAAGAAACATTGTCCAGCCAAAAAAAAATTAAAAAAATTCACGGTGTTCGCTTGAGACTCAGTTAGACTGAGTTTTCAGTATCCGGAAAACCGGACACCACAGAAAGGTATGTTATCACATGGATTGCTAAAGATTTTTGACTTGTCCGTTAACTCAAGCACAGCTACTTGCATGCTTAGAAGTTCTCCATTTCGCAAACCCTTTCCACTCTGATGCTGAGCCTGGTCGAAAATCTGGTGAATGCAAAGTCTGTGTTCACAGTAAAGAGGCTGTTCACGAGATGGTAAAGTACTCAATTCGAGCAAGAGTACAGAACACCCAATAATGTGCAACTCCAGCCATGGGGTCCAGGGCGGCAGAACTTCACATCACGTGATGAAATCCGCACACAATAGTTGCACCCTGTGCATGATAGATGCAGGGTCGTACGCAACCCTGCTTTGCGTTCAACTCGCTTGTGATCACTTTGCACTGCTTGCCAGCGTAACGTTTTGGACCGTGCCAAGTGAAGTGAAGTTCTGCCGTCGCAGCACCCTATAGAGGTTGCGCAGGCAGTTGCACACTCTTGGGGGTTATGTACTCTTGATGCGAATGGCAAGCTCAAGTTTCACGGTACAGCCTGACGAGGTCTCACCTGTTGGTGGGGTGCCGGTGTAGGTAAGTGAAATTGTGTAGCGCTCCGGGATGTACATATTGACCCGCGATCGGAAATACGTGCCCTGGTGTCCGACCTGCATCAGAATGCGGATTGGAACAACGCTGAGGCGGACCGTGAAGTTGTGCGTTTCAAGCCACTCGTCTGCCACCTGGTCGTAGTACTCCACCTCTGCTTCCAAATTATGGACGACATACTGCATGAAGATGGTGGTCAGGTTGGGAGTATGCACCATAACATCTGTAGTAGGCGACAGATAGGGGCCGGGAATGGGTGAAAGGATAGGTAGATACAGGATAGGACAATTACGACCGGTAGACTGTCATAGATAGAAGTGCAAGCACTGCTACTATAAGACCAGATATTTTAGCGTCAATTAGACCTTTGAGGACTACCCAAAACCACCTGGATTCCTACCATTTTCAGGCGAAAAATCGGTATTTTCAAAAATTGATCTAGTGTCATAAAATTTGGTTATAAAGAGACATAGACATCAGTAGGCAACAAAAACCAAAGTTTCTTCATCATATATCCATTATAGAGGTCAGAATGGTCAATTCAAAATAGGTGTATGTTGCGATTTTCCATCGCCTTGAGTATCAGTATTTTCAAATTTTTCATTCTCTACAATTTCAATTGCGCCTGCAGTATCGCCACGAATTTCGCCAACATCGACCTCGCTGTCATCCTCAGAAACATCAAAGGGATCACATGGTGCACCCTCACTATCGCTGTTCATGAAGATAACATCGAGGGGCTCAGACAAGGAGACACTTGACAGGTTACGAGCCATCGGCACTGCCAACAAATTTTCAAATTCTAAATACTTTCTCGATCGGCGCATTCGAGTTTTTACTCCAATGTGGCCGGTTCTTCATGGGAGCGGCGCGAATCGACTGCGACATATCTCACCCAATCCATTGTCAGGCTGCTCCGGTTCGTCATCGCCACCAGTGTGATCAACAACGCCTTGCGTCATGCGAAATAGCACATCATAGTACATTCGAGATCAGCGGGAAGAAGATGACGACGTCCACTAATTTAGTATCTGTGCACACGAATCTGCTGTGTGTGTTACTCTGTGTGTAAGCTATGGCATCATCGCCTGTGGTTCCATGCCTAGCATGTACATCTGACCCATCCTGCAAAGTTTGAATGACGTAAGTTGAGCGATCGCTCCGCGAAACATACTTTTGAAATTCTCTTCTTAGTGTCACGTCCCAGAATAAGACAACTGCTGCCTGATAGTCCTGTGACAGCAGGATCTACGTAGTGAGCAGCTCTGTGCTGAGCTGTCACGCCCTTTTTAGTACAACGTGGTTTGGCCAGTGTCTTGTCCCACGTGCTTAGCATGTAGGTTGAGCGACACGCGCTTTCCCACGTAGGTGACATGCCTTCTTGGCATGACACATCATGTGATCCAAGGCCGGAACCTGGTCAGGTAGGTTCTCGCGTTGTACGTTTCCTGGAAGTGCTTCACTTCCTGGAAATGTGACTCCAGGCTTTGTGCAAAACCACGTCACTACGACGTTCTACAGGTTTCCACGATGCCTCGGTGCTTCGTGCAAAGAGCCAAGACTAATAATTAATATGACATTGTATGACAAGAGCTAAGTGCAAGACAGGAGACGTGTGCAAGAACCAAAACCGTCACCGCGCAAGAGGTCAGAGTATCACGCAAGCAAGACCAAGAATGCAGCAGAACTTACCATAAGAAGCCGCTGAACTATGGCACGTTGGGTGAGCGGGCTCCCCAACGTGACCCTCATATACTCACATTGTACTCTAACGTGGGTGAGCGGGCTCCCCACGTCCCAATTTGGTCTTTCTTCTCTCGATGTCTTTCTTTCTCTTTCTTCTCGAATGATCACCGTACGTATATTCTGCATTTCTGCTGACTGGCTGCGCACATTCCGGTTTGACTTGTTCTGCTATTTCCTGGAATTACCTCGCCATGATCACGCCATTATATCTCTGAAGCACCCTATAAAAGAAGCTCTCATTCTCTCTTTTACTTCAGTTCTAGTCTAGTCTAGTCTAGTCTAGTCTAGTCTAGCAGTCGAGACTCGGTCTCAGCTCTCTGTCTTCGTTTACTTTGAGCTCGGATTTGATACTACTCACAACGTAAAACTAACAGTCTCTGTCTGTTGATCGTGTGGGGTTGAACTTGGACCAAGCCAGCTATATTGGTTGGCCCCTGGGTTGTGTTGGGCTTGTCGTGAGGCCACACGTCTATATTCAGTCGCCGCTCGTAGTGATTTCGGGGTCCGGTCACTCGGAGCCGGGGATGCGACATTTGGTGCTGTGACCAGGATGGTCTAAGTTCTCCTCACTCCGTAACGGCAACGACGCTATGTCCACAGCAGTCTTTCGTGAACAACCTTGTCTCTGATGGCAGGTTCTTGGCGATAGACGTGGCAGAGCAACAGCAGTGTTGGACGCTCCAACTTGGTACGAAGAAAACTCCGAGTGCGTTTCTCTTTCGTATCCAGCACTGGCTTTCGTTCCGTATCTCGTGTTCCTGTAGCGCTGCATGCAGTGCGAGTTCGTAGTGCACGACGAGCTGGCTTTGCTGCGGACTACATGGCGGACACCAAGGTGCGAAATTTATTGTCAGTTGCACGATCGATCGAGGAGTTGTTTGCATTCATGCAGTTCTCAAGTACGAGTGCAGTGCGCGTTTGTCACAGTCAGGTTCAGATATGGAAGGGTTCGTGAACCCGTGTACCATGTGTACGCACATGAGCCGTAAACAGGGCTTGGGTCCTCTTTACGGAGCGTTGTGAAAGTAGTCACTACGACTGGAGCACGGAGTAGTGCAGTGTAGTTTTCAAGTTTCGACAAGAAAACGCCACTGTTCGGACATGGTGTTTGTTGAGACCGCTTGAAGCTCTTGAAGCTTGACAAGTCGTCTCTTCAACGATGAGGCCTTACTGACATTCGAACTCAGTTTGTTCTCAGTCGCGAGTGCTGTTTGAAGACCCGGTTGTTTCATGGCTGAAACGATGGGAGGATGCAGACCACGTCGTTGGTTGTGGACGAATGCAATCTCGTTCTGTGTGTCGATGCACCAGACGAAGTTTTGTGTGACGCCCAGCTTTGGTGCTGGAGGACGCAGTTTTATCTGCGAATGTTCTTGACGATCATGTCAGTCGCGAGGATGGGAGTTCTGACCTTGTTGTCGATCTTCAGTCTCCAGACGTTCTGTTTGTGAAGAAAAAAAAGTTTGTGGAGAGGATGGCCGAACAGTACATGACCTACTAGTATGTGCTGGAGTGTATACTCGTTACTCGCCGCGGTCCTTGTCCTTGGTGAAAGTTGACCAGTTTCCTGAAGAAGGAACTGTGTCCTGTGAAAGTGTGATGTTGATGGGTGCCTTTGCATCCTCAACACATGACTGGACTGTGCACCGGTTCGGGTTGTGTACGGCTCAGAGGAGTCAGTTGGTCTCTGTGGATGAGGCGCCCGGATCGGTCAGTTGTAGCCAATTTCGGTTGGTGGTGATGAGCTTGCGTAGTGAGCAACGCGTTACGGAGAAGGGGACGGTGGTGACCATACAGGCCAGGATGGGATTCCTGGGGCCGAAGAAGTATGGTCTGCGCTTCATATAGGACGAGGTCCTAGAACTGAAGTGGAAAGGCTGTGGTGGGAGAGGATGATTTGGATATGGATCCCTCGAGCACAGTGTTGGCTGATCAGGGGACGCCCTGTGTCGAGGAGCCTGGTAGGCGAGACTCATCTGGGGATGATGAGTTGTTGCGAGTGAGGTCCCAATTTGCTCGTTACCGGATGGATTTTACTACGAGCTCTTTACCGATCTGGTTTCACAACTGTGTAGCACCATCGGATTGAGTGAATGCTTTATGTGCCTGGCACCTGGCGAGGAATTGTATTTTCTCGTGAGCAGTCAGTGATATTGTTCAGTCGTATGAGCCCGATACGAGTGATATGCTGTATTCGGCTGATGACATGGTGTTCGCACCAAAACCTGTGGTGGATTGGACTTGCATCCTGCATCTCCAGTTGACTTACCTA
Organism: Sycon ciliatum; assembly: GCF_964019385.1. Taxonomy (NCBI): domain Eukaryota; kingdom Metazoa; phylum Porifera; class Calcarea; order Leucosolenida; family Sycettidae; genus Sycon; species Sycon ciliatum. The sequence goes on along the minus strand of NC_088649.1, from coordinate 16,873,912 downwards.
TTGTATCCGTCGCGGAGCCTGGTGGATGACACTGGCAACGTCGCGGTATCTCACCGACTACCATATCGGTCGAGGATAGTCACGGGGACGTGATTCTTCAACGGCGGGGGAAATGTCACGTCCCAGAATAAGACAACTGCTGCCTGATAGTCCTGTGACAGCAGGATCTACGTAGTGAGCAGCTCTGTGCTGAGCTGTCACGCCCTTTTTAGTACAACGTGGTTTGGCCAGTGTCTTGTCCCACGTGCTTAGCATGTAGGTTGAGCGACACGCGCTTTCCCACGTAGGTGACATGCCTTCTTGGCATGACACATCATGTGATCCAAGGCCGGAACCTGGTCAGGTAGGTTCTCGCGTTGTACGTTTCCTGGAAGTGCTTCACTTCCTGGAAATGTGACTCCAGGCTTTGTGCAAAACCACGTCACTACGACGTTCTACAGGTTTCCACGATGCCTCGGTGCTTCGTGCAAAGAGCCAAGACTAATAATTAATATGACATTGTATGACAAGAGCTAAGTGCAAGACAGGAGACGTGTGCAAGAACCAAAACCGTCACCGCGCAAGAGGTCAGAGTATCACGCAAGCAAGACCAAGAATGCAGCAGAACTTACCATAAGAAGCCGCTGAACTATGGCACGTTGGGTGAGCGGGCTCCCCAACGTGACCCTCATATACTCACATTGTACTCTAACGTGGGTGAGCGGGCTCCCCACGTCCCAATTTGGTCTTTCTTCTCTCGATGTCTTTCTTTCTCTTTCTTCTCGAATGATCACCGTACGTATATTCTGCATTTCTGCTGACTGGCTGCGCACATTCCGGTTTGACTTGTTCTGCTATTTCCTGGAATTACCTCGCCATGATCACGCCATTATATCTCTGAAGCACCCTATAAAAGAAGCTCTCATTCTCTCTTTTACTTCAGTTCTAGTCTAGTCTAGTCTAGTCTAGTCTAGTCTAGTCTAGCAGTCGAGACTCGGTCTCAGCTCTCTGTCTTCGTTTACTTTGAGCTCGGATTTGATACTACTCACAACGTAAAACTAACAGTCTCTGTCTGTTGATCGTGTGGGGTTGAACTTGGACCAAGCCAGCTATATTGGTTGGCCCCTGGGTTGTGTTGGGCTTGTCGTGAGGCCACACGTCTATATTCAGTCGCCGCTCGTAGTGATTTCGGGGTCCGGTCACTCGGAGCCGGGGATGCGACATTAGTATATCTCCCACCATTGAAATTTCGAATTTCTTCGAGTTTTTTGCTGAGAGGGGTGGCTTGCAACCTCGATATGGCTTGTTCCAGGCATGCTTTGGAGCCATCGCCTGTTGAAACAGTGGCGGGAAGCTGCCCTGCAACTGTTCCAACAGGAAATTAATCGATCCGAGAAAGCGCGAGTCCGCGAATCTCGGTTGAATATTGAGTATTTCAAGCCTTTTCACGACGAAGATTGAGCTCTTTTTGGAGATGGACGTCGCGGCAAAGGGCATGGTGTCCGACTTCTGGCGTCTGGTGAAGCCAGGAATCATTTGTCCAGTCAGGTCGGCAGCCTACCCGTCGGTAAGCTTGTGTTTGGATCCCGTTCTGCTCGATGTGGTAGATCACAAACAATTTGATATCGCACAAATTTAGGGCTCACAGTTGCGTACATTCAACATCAGCGCCATTTTGTTCCACGAGGTGCTGGCGTGATCAGTGAAAACCGTGTTTCAGCCAATCACCGGGCTTGGAATTTTGAATATTTTTTGAATCTTCTATCGATTCGTTCTAAAGATCGACTTGCCGGAGAGCCATGAAATTTTCAGGGAGGCTTCCTTGGCTGAAGGACTACAGGATTACCGAACGATTTTTTCAAATCCGTGCTCTGAGACCCACGAACGGGATTTTGTGGATTTTCGTCCCTCGATGGGACAAACATCTGTGGGAATCGATGACACAAGCTCGGTGAAAACCAAAAATATGGCTCGGTAATCCTCTGGCCAGGTCCCTCAAGAAAATTTTGAGCCATAGATCGTCAAAATCGGAGCAACCATTGTGCAGTTCTTACATTTTGAAGCGCGCAAGGTCAAGAAGAAGACCGTGCGCAAGCTGACATGACAGAAAACGGCAACTCAAGAAAAAAATAATGATGATGTGCAACCTTGTCACGCATACCACCACAGATTTCCTGTACCTTGCGCGCGGAAAACATCGCTTTGCATTCCAGAAAAGCTCACTTACCTAAAATACGTGTTGGTCACCTCGCAAGGCGATCAGTGCCGTGTTCGAGTGATTTGTTTTGTGCGCTCATGACATGTTGTTCTTCATGGAATCAGCTCTGCAAACGTTCCCGGAAACGACCTTGCAACTACTTTCTGATCGTGGATGGACGGCTTGTTCGTGGCCTGTTTGCCTACGTGTAGGGTCGTGAGAAGCGCCGCAGATCTTTGCTCAAACTACAAAGATTACGCGACGGCGTGCACAACTCTTCGCTCACCTGCCGTTTCGTTCACTGCGCAGTGGAACGAACTCCTTTCCTTAGGGCCTTCCAAATCCATGGTCAGGTGTGGGTAGAGCCGAGTGTGAGCTGGTTATTGTGGAGTATCGTCGTGGCAGACTAGTACTCTTCATCAATTTCTTCCCGGGCATTAGTGACCCGAAGCGCTTGTAGGCTTGCGATATTTTTTGGGTAGTTCGTCCCTCACTTCACCTTAGCCACAGCTCAGTACCAAGGGCAAGTCACGGAGAACCACCATTGTAATGTTCGATGTCCATCTCCCGAACTACAGAAAAGATCAAGGCCTCCCAAGCTTCGCCATATGCCATCTTCTAGCTACTTGTCGGAAATTTTGTTTGTCGACAGAGCAAGAAAACAGCAGCTCCATCATGCTGCAGCCTGCACGTTGAGACTACACGCCAGCACAGAACTGCATACAGCTCCGCACGCGAAAGGATCACGTGAACTTGAGTGCCCAAAATCAAAATGGCGCTGATGTCCACTGGCTATCAGCATACGTACTGTGAGCCCTAAAATTGATCTCAGCATCGTGCGTACGGTATTCCATATTCAGAAAATCCCATAATGTCTCTGTGTGGCCGTCCTATGCCACGAGAAACTCCAATCAGGCTCCTATGTCCTCTGCCTTCATGATTGAATGTCCACTTCGTTTGGAACAACGAACACAACAATCGAGGACGGCTTTGCAATGAAAAATACAACTATACTGGAGCTGAAAAAAAGAAGAAAATATCGTGCTCAGGATGAGACTCGGGTACATGCATACTCTCCCAGCAGGTGAAACGCAAATTTTTGTGAAAAATGCGTGTCGCCGACTGACCAGTAATTTCACCTGACGATTATCAGTATTTTCAAACTTTTCATTACAATTTCAAATGCATCAGCGGTATCGCCACGGATTTAGCCAACATCGACCTCTCTGTCATCCTCAGGAAAGTAAAAAGGATTACACTGTTCATCCTCACTATCGCTGCTCATAAAGATAATGCCGAGGGCCTCAGACAAGGAGACACTTGACAGGTTACGTGCCATCGGCACTCTCAACAAAGTAACAAAATAGTTTCAAATTCCAAATAGTTTCTCGATCGGCGCATTCTCTGAGTATACTCAAATGTGGCCGGTTCTCCACGGGACCGACGATGATCGACTGCGACTGTCTCACCTTGACGAAGAATCAGATCGTATTCGTCTGAGCAACATATGAGCCACTTCAAGCACCTAAAAATATATCGAGATTGCAATTTTCTCAAAAACGGACATATGTCGCAGTAATGTAGTTAGTGTGTGTTAGCATCCACCGATCACACTGCCATGTTTGCATCTGCCGCGCACCGCTGCATCAGTGCATTGTGCACTGCACTCACACTGCCAGCGCATAGATTCGGGCACGCTTAGCCTGACGTCACACAACTGCTTCCTTTGAACTTTTGCTCACTGCACTCACACTACCAGCGCATGGATTCGGGCGCGCTTAGCCTGACGTCGTACAACTGCTTCTTTTGAATTTGCTCTTTCTTTCTTGCTGTTGGCTTCACTTCAAAGACTAGTCTAATTAGTGGTGACTTTTAGCTTGTGCCAGCACCAAACTTTTCCAGCTCTCTCAGTTTGGCTTCTAGCTTGTGGTAGCTTTGAGTAACTAATTAGCCAGACGCTTCGATTGTGTTCAGCCCGTTCTGTTGGTGCCTGAAACAATGTCGTCTATTGTGCATCGGATGCGGGTGGCAGAACTGCGAGCCGAGCTGGACGATCGAGGTCTGCTGACCACCGGAAAGAAATCCATTCTGGTTCAGAGAGTGCTGGACGACATGGAGCGAGAAAACCTGGGTCCAACTCAACCTTCAGCAAACGATTCTGTCGAACCCACTGTGGATACATGCGAGGTGCTCGCCGAGCCCCCGGTCACCTTGGATCCGACTGGTATTCGCAAACTTATTCGGGCTGAAGTTTGTTCTGCCATCACAGACGAGATTGGAGCCTCTCTTCTGTCGCAGCCAAGTGCGGCACCAGCGCCACCAGCTGCGTCATCCGACATTGGCGTGGGTGCTGCGTGCTCCACACCGCCTCCCACTGGAAATCTGCACGTCCCTAAGTCGGCACAGGATAGGATATTGCGAGGTGAGTTTGTGGACTTCGACCAATTGTTGCCTGAGATCTTGGGGGCAGTTGATAGCAATAAGTCGTTCGAGCTCAGATCCAGTTCATCCGGGGTGCACTGGAAGTCGTAGAGGTGAACACCACTCGCCCGGTTCGTAGACGTGTGCACGATATCGCCACTTGGTTGGAAGCATGGTCTCTGTATATGCATGTTGTGATCAGCAATGCACCCCACCGCACAGCAGAACTCCTGTCATACCAGTGCATTTTTCTTGGCGGCCAACAGGCAGTATTTTGCAGAGGCTTGGCTTATGTATGGCCAGCAATTTCGAAGGCTTGTCGCTTCACAACCTGGCAAGCGCTTTGATACGATTGACATAAATACATGGCAGCTGTGCATCACAGGCAAGGCCAGGCATAGATGTCAGTCGTGCAGCCTTGTCCACCCAGCGGCTGCAAGCAACATGTGTCCTTTTCGTCCCAAACATGTACACCATGTGAAATTATCGACCACAACTAAAAACTACGCGGTCTTCAGACCCCTGTTGTAGCGCGATTTCCTGGCCTTTTCGTGGAGACAACTAGAAGACTGCATTTACTTATTGGTTTCAACCATACTCTCAAATCAACCAGAAAAACAAACAACAACGATCGCCAAATCGCTGTCATCAGCAAAACGTGCTCGCGTGCGTGCATTGGCTTACGTGTAGTCTACGTGTACATCAGTGTGCGTGCATGCATATCGAAGTGTACGAGTAGAAAAGAAGAATGATCATGCGCGCATGATGCATCGATGAGTCATACCACCACGTAACCATGGATATAAATAATGGCGACGCGATGGCGACAGCAAAGTTCCGCGTACAAAAGCGCAGGTGCAACAAGGAAAAATCAGAGTGCAGAACAAACAGAAATTCAAATCGAAAGGAGATAAATATTGTGGAGATGAAGCAAATCAGTTTGGTCTGTCAGAGGGTGCTTGCGCCCAGAGACAGGGTGACAGCAAACCCTGTCAGAGAGAGTCAGTGTACAGAATAGGAATACATAGAACGCAGCACGCAATGGAGTTGCTGTGGAGAGCGAGAATGCAAGCAACAACGTAAGTATTATCTATGCAACTGATTATATCGGCGTATCCGACAAACACGCACAACAAACACTGTATTGTAACAACACACTCGTAAATGATGTTATCCCAACAACACTCATTCTATTTCAGCGCAGTGTCCTGTCCAATCACACTCAAAATCACACTCGTAAATCTCGCACACTCCCTCCTTGACAATATGACAACTGACACTCATAAATCTCGCACACTCCCTCCTTGACTATTCAATAGTCAACTACATTACAACACTAGAATAGAAAGATGCAACTGCTGGTGCACTGCCATACTCACAACCTGTTGGCACTGATAAGCTGTTGTCGCTCCTGCTGCGCTCGCTGAGCTGCAGCCCGACGTGGGCGTGTCTGCCGGGTGTCCGGAACTGGGCTGGCATCTGCTGCGTCCTCGACAGGCGTGTCGTCCGCTGCATCAGGCATATGCTGCGTCGACTCTTCAGGTGTCGCTGCGGTTGGTGACACGACAAGCTGTTCAACCGGATAGAGGCGTTGAATCGGCCGGTTTAGCGTTGTCGGTCGGCCGCTCTTCGTTGTTGTGCGCACCACAGCTCTTCATACACGACCATCCTCGCTTGGACGCAAGCTGTCTACGACTCCCAGCTTCCACAGGCCGCGTTGAACCCCGTCTTGGTGAATCACCACAATGTCACCCACGGCGATAGTATCAACATCAGTGTGACGTCCGATACGGTGGCTGTTCCGGAGCTCCAGCAGGTACTCATTCTTCCACCGAGACCAGAAGTGACGCAGGAGTTCTTGCAGATAGGCCTATCTGCGGCTTACAGGCACTTCGTCAGGATCGTCGGCGACCATGTCAGGTAGTGACAGAACTCTTCGGCCACATAGCAGGTGAGATGGCGTCAGCGGCTCTCGTACATCCTCCGTCGAAACGTGCGTCAACGGGCGCGAGTTTAGAATTGCCTCGACATCTGCGAGTAATGTCAATAGCTCGTCAGCTGTAATCTGCGCCGACCGCAGGACCTTCTTGACGCATCGCTTGACACTCTTGATGAGTCGCTCAAAGAAGCCACCCCACCAAGGTGCCTTCTCCAGATTGAACGTCCAACGGATGTTCTTGGCTTGCAAGTAGCTCTTCGTCTCCGGTTCCACTTGGAGGTCTCGCAAGAGACGTGCGGCTGCCTTGAAGATCTTGCCGTTGTCGGACTTCACAACTGCCGGCACTCCTCGCCGCGCTACAAATCTCCGGAAGCTCCGGAGAAAGGTGGTTGTACTAAGATCGCTGACGAGATCCAAATGCACTGCTCGGGTGACTGCGCACGTATACAGTACCAGGTATGCCTTCTCCACATCTTGCGCTGTCCGCACATGAAACGGACCGGCGAAATCAACGCCTGTGTGCTGAAACGCGTAGCCGACCTGCGTGCGAAATTCACTCAGTGGAGGTGGCGGTGGTCCCGCGTACGGCTTGCCCTCCAGCATCTTGCAGAGTCTGCATCGGTGCAGCAACATACGCACGTACTGACGACCACGACATATCCAGAACTGAGCTCGTAGCTCCGTCAGCGTCTCTGGTACACCATTGTGCAGCACTCGCTCGTGGCAGTCAGCGACGATCAACTCGGTGACGTGGTGCCCGGGTATCAGCAGTACTGGGTGTTTCTGGCCTGCCGACAGATCCGCTGCCTGCAATCTTCCACCACACCTTAGCAGACCTGACTCATCTGCGAAGATGCCAAGCTGCTTCTTGGCCTTGGCGATGCGGTTGGTTGCGTCTGGTGCTGACTGCTGCACGTCAACAATCCATAGCCGTTGCGCTTCATCTAGCAGTACCGTCTCTGCGGCTGCTTCGTCTCGTCGGCCTTGCACGAGCTTCACGAACTTCAACACGTACGCTGTAACTCGCCGCAACTTCTGATAGGAGCTGTACTGTGTGCAGTCCATAATGGCGCTGATGCTGCTGCTAGTTGCGTTGGTAGTCACCAGACTTGTGACCTGAGCTGACTTCTTTAACTCTTGCCGACACTCCTCAGGGACTTGCTCTCCCTCCGTGAAGCTCGTACCCGGTGGCCGCTCACTCTCTCTGAGCCATGCTGGGCCTGTTAGCCAGACCGACGTATGCAACTCGTCCGGCGTAGCACCACGTGACGGAATGTCGGCTGGGTTCAGGGTGCCTGGGCAGAAGTCCCACACACTGACGTCGGTGAGTCGCCTGATCTCACACACCCGGTTGTGCACGAATTGCTTCCACTCCTGCTCCGTGTTGGTGATCCAACCCAACCCAACTCGTGAGTCGGTCCAGCAGTGAGTCGATGCTACCGTGATCTGCTTGTCCAGGGCTTGGCGTACTGTGACCAACAGACGGGCGAGCGTCAACGCTGCGAGTAACTCGAGCCGTGGGATGGTCTGTTTCGCTGTCGGTGCTACTCTGGTCTTCGCCATGGCGAACTGAATGGACACGGTCGCTGCCTCGATCCTCAGGTACACGACGGAGGCAAACGCGGCTTGTGAAGCGTCACAGAACCCGTGTAGCGACACTTTGGCGTCTGCTGTGGCGCCGCTGAAATAGCATCGTGGCATGCGCACTGGTGCTGCTCGCTGAAGTGCACTCGTCAAGGATGCCCACTCCCGCTCCTGTTCAATTGATAGCGGTGAATCCCAGTCCAGACCGGCGACATGTAGCTGCTGCAAGAATATCTTGAGCTTGACCGTGACTGGCGATACTATGCCGAGTGGATCGAACAACCGTGCCGCTTGCGATGAGACAGTACGCTTCGTAGGCCGTTCCTTTGCTGAGTCGAAGACTGACGCAATGTCCACCGTTATGCTGTCAGTCTGGCGGTCCCACGTGACACCCAGAACCTTGTCACAATCATGGGGCTGTACATTCAGTGATGCCTTGGCGTACGTGGAGTCGTCCTCGCACGCTGTCCCGGAGCTAGGGTGAACTGCAGCTGTATCTCCTTCTGTGCGGTTGATGTGCTCTTGCACAGCTGTGGAACTTGACGCAAATTTGCAGATATTGAACCCACCATCAGCCATGCGGACCTTGAGCTTCGTGTACAGCTCCACCGCTTCCTCGTCATCCGCTGCGCCGGCTGCCAGATCATCGACGTACATGCTGCGGCTGATTTCATCAACGAATTCTGGCTCCTCTTGCCGGTACTGCTCGAGATGATGTTTCAGTGTGGCATTGAGGAGGAATGGACTCGATGTGAGCCCGAACATCACGCGAGCGAACCGGTACACATGCACTTGCCGCTCGCTCGAGAACGGCCGATCCCACCACAGGAACCGCAGCGCATTCCGGTCGTGCTCGCATACGTTGAGCATGAGAAACGCCTTCTCAATGTCACCAGTCAGGGCAACTGGATAGCACCGAAAGCGGAGGAGGATGTCTGGGATGTGCTCCAGCAAGTTCGGCCCGGAGTGGAGGCAGCTGTTGATGGAAGGGTTCTTCCCTGAGTGTGCTGAGGCATCGTACACCACCCGCACCTTGGTGGTAGCCTTGTCCTTGCGGACCACTGCTTGGTGGGGAATGTAATGAACTTCACCCACCTCGCCGACTTCGTTTGCTGGTACCGCTTCAATGACGCCAGTTGCCAGCTGCTCTGCCATGACACGGGCATACTCACTGAACACGTCTGGCACCTTCTCGATCTTGTTGGTGAGAGACAATAGCCGCTTGTGGCTCAGTCCAAAATTGTCCGGCAGCACAGCGTGGACTTCTTTCCACGGGAGGCTCACAGTGTAGCGGCCGTCAGCAAACTTGATCGTCTCGTCGAACGCTGCTTGCACTGGGTTCCCATCCAAGGGCTGGATACCGAGAGACTCCAAGTCCCAGAACCGCTTTAGCTGCTGCTCTAGCTGCTCAGCCATGACCGCGAACACGTGCGTTGCTGCTGAATCTGGTGCTGATGGCTTGGGACAACCGGACAAAACCCAACCAAGCTTTGTCGCTATGGCAACCAGGGTATCACTGCCACGGATGATGTTGCCCTCTGTGAATTCCCAGTAGTGGTCTGCACCAATCAGGATGTCCACATTGGCCGCGCCAGTGCAATCATCAGCCAGTTGCAATGTCGAGAACGGTGCGAGCGACTCCGCTACCTCGGTCGGAAACTGCCGGCTGATCGGCGCGCTGATCAAGGGAACGGCTACTGCTGCCACTGACACTGGGCTCCCATCTAGTGTTGCGATGCTTAGTCGCACGACGTCGACTTCCTTTGGCGACCCGTGCTGTGTGCCAAAACCACATATGGCCAGCTGCTCCGTGTGGTCCGTTGGCAGGTCCAACTGTTGACGCAGGCTGTTTGTTACATATGACCGCTGGCTGCCCAAATCCAACAAGATGCGGGCTTTGAGCTGACGGTTCGGTTCTTCCTGTGAGGCCACCGCTGCCTTGGCCGTCTGGAGTAGCGGTGCCGATGCCTGCGACATGGCGGAGCACGTTCTGGAGAATGTCTGCTGCCCCTCTGCGCAAATGGTGGTGTGATGCCGTCTATCACATTTGCCACATCGTGTCTTGGACATACACTTGGCTGCTATGTGGCCTTTCCTCGTACACACAAAACAGCGGCGCTGCTGGATCAACACATCTTTCCGCTTGGCCACACTGGTTACCACGGAACACGACGCGGTAGCGTGGTCCCGCCCACAGTAGATGCACGCCATATTGTGCACTGTCGTGTTGAGTGATGCCGCTGTTGCCATGGCGCCCCGGCTTGGTTCTCTGGTGCCACTTTGGACGCTGGACACATAGGAACAGCGTTCCCTGGTTCTTATTTCTTCCCGCAACTGCCGCAGCACTTCTTGCAACGAGAAGGACGCATCGCCTACACCTTTGCATACATCCAGGCGCACCGCCTTTGGCAGTTTCTGCAGAAGAATTGGGGCGAACATGTCTCCATAATGCTCGGTCTTCCGACCCATATTCTCCAGCGACCGCACGTGGTTCACTACACTGTCCAGGAATTTGCGGAGGCCCGACAGATCATGCTCATTGCTGATACCTGGCAAGTTCAGCAGGGCATCCATGTGCGCACTGATTATACGCTGCGGATCTCCGTACCGCTGCTCTAGACACTTGACTGCCGCTGCGTAGTTCGCCTCTGTGAGGCTCAAACCACTGATCACTGCTGCTGCTGCTCCGTAAACACTGCTACGTAGGTATGTGAACTTATCCGTGTCTGTCAAGCCGCTATTGGAGTGGATCAGCGACTTGAACACATCAAAGAAATGCTGCCACTCCATAGCGTTGCCACCAAACTTGCCGAGCTCTAGTTTAGGCAGCTTCACTCTGGCAGAGCTGCCACTGGCCGACACTGACGACAGCGTACTCAACTGTGAGTTGGACGCTGACGACGCCACAACACTCTCTTCTGTAAGGGCAGCAAGCTTCTCAGTACTAGTATTATCACTCACGGCATCCTCAGTGATCGGGTTGACTGCTTTTCCCGAGTCTGCAGTACTCTCTGAACTCTCTCCCAGTGTGCTCAGTGTACTGGCGCGTCGCTCATCACGGGTACGTGCTTTTTCCTCTGCTGGGAAATCCAATATACGGTCCAGTGTGCTGCAGAACGTCTGCAGCTTCAGTGTCCAGTCATCCGCCTCCATGACTTCCTCCTCAACGTCTCCATCACTGACGTCACACACTAAATCCAAGACCTCTGCGTCTAGAGCGGCCAGCAGCTCCCTCTTGTACGCCAGCAAATTGCGTGCATGACGCACAGATGCACGGACATCGTCGGCCAACACATTCAGATATCGAGCTTCGTCCACAACGTGCTGGAACTCGCCCATGCATCTCGTGCACGATCCCCGATGGCCCCCACGCACCCTGCGCTTCTTGCGCAAAACAAGCTGATCCTGCGTCTTTGCCGACGCTTCTACTGCTGGTTGTTTTGTCCCAGAGCTAGTGGTCTCACTCGTCTCTCTGGACTCCTCCTTCTCCTCCATGACTGACCAAATTTCTCAATTTTTAAAACACTAATCGACTCTCGATCTCAAGCTCCACGATCCGGCTCGAAGGACCATGTGAAATTATCGACCACAACTAAAAACTACGCGGTCTTCAGACCCCTGTTGTAGCGCGATTTCCTGGCCTTTTCGTGGAGACAACTAGAAGACTGTATTTACTTATTGGTTTCAACCATACTCTCAAATCAACCAGAAAAACAAACAACAACGATCGCCAAATCGTTGTCATCAGCAAAACGTGCTCGCGTGCGTGCATTGGCTTACGTGTAGTCTACGTGTACATCAGTGTGCGTGCATGCATATCGAAGTGTACGAGTAGAAAAGAAGAATGATCATGCGCGCATGATGCATCGATGAGTCATACCACCACGTAACCATGGATATAAATAATGGCGACGCGATGGCGACAGCAAAGTTCCGCGCACAAAAGCGCAGGTGCAACAAGGAAAAATCAGAGTGCAGAACAAACAGAAATTCAAATCGAAAGGAGATAAATATTGTGGAGATGAAGCAAATCAGTTTGGTCTGTCAGAGGGTGCTTGCGCCCAGAGACAGGGTGACAGCAAACCCTGTCAGAGAGAGTCAGTGTACAGAATAGGAATACATAGAACGCAGCACGCAATGGAGTTGCTGTGGAGAGCGAGAATGCAAGCAACAACGTAAGTATTATCTATGCAACTGATTATATCGGCGTATCCGACAAACACGCACAACAAACACTGTATTGTAACAACACACTCGTAAATGATGTTATCCCAACAACACTCATTCTATTTCAGCGCAGTGTCCTGTCCAATCACACTCAAAATCACACTCGTAAATCTCGCACACTCCCTCCTTGACAATATGACAACTGACACTCATAAATCTCGCACATACCAAGCTCAAACAACATCATCCTCATTGCTCACCCGCAACAACGCAGGTGCCGTCATCTGCCGAAACTTCAACCTTGGCAAGTGTAGCTGGTCAAATTGCCGGTTCTCCCACATCTGCAACCGCTGTGGCAAGGACCACCCCCGCAGCAAGTGTTCCGCCAAAGGTCAGCGACCGGCCCAGTAGTTCGGGATTGCAATCCCAGCCTGAGCAACCAATAACTGTTGCATGTGTACATAATTTTGTTCCCCCTCACATTAATAATTCCTCTGTACATACCCCTTTGCATGTCTCTCGTTTTGAGCTTCTATTGCGTCATCACCCCGATAAAGAATTTGCTTCCTATGTGCTAAACGGGCTACGGCTTTAGCATAGGTTTCACTGCTTCACGCGACATTTCTGTCCAGTCTGCTAATCTGCCATCTTCTGCTGCTTGTGCCTCCTTTATTTCTGACCAGCTTTATGCTTCTTGCCAGCGTGGCGAAACTGCCGGTCCTTTAAGTGCAGCCCCGTTCACCTTCATGCGCTGTTCTGGTGTTGGCGCAGTATCGAAGAAGAACGGCAAGCTTCGTATGATTCACCATCTTTCTAGCCCCGCCGGTAATAGTGTGAACGACGGAGTTCCAGCTGACCAGTTTTCCCTGCACTACATCAGTATTGACGATGCAATCGGGTCTATTATGTCCTCATCTCAGCCGGTGTACCTCGCAAAGCTGGACATCAAAAGTGCATTCCGGCAAATCCCAGTTCGTGCTGAAGACCACTCACTACTCGGCATATTCTGGCAAGGCAGCTACTATTACGAGCGGGTGCTACCGTTTGGGCTTCGCTCCAGCCCAGCCATTTTCGATTCCGTTGCCTCGGCCATAGAGTGGATTATCCAGAATCATTTCTCCATTGCCGACCTATTCCACTACTTGGACGACTTCCTAAACGTCACAACTGGCCATACTGTCGCCCAGCGTCAACTAGCAATCCTGCTGCGAGCCTTCATGTATTTGAGCGTGCTGCTAGCGCCAGCAAAGGTGGAAGGTCCCGCGAGATCACTGACGTTCCTCGGCATTATTCTGGACTGCGAGCCGCTCGAGGCCAGGCTCCCCATGGACAAGCTCACCGACCTCCGATCGCTATTGGCCAGCACGATCAACAGCCGGAAGATATCCCAATGCCAACTCGAGTCCCTATTGGGTAAGCTCTCGTTTGCTGCCCGTGTCATCACTCCAGGCCGTACCTTCATGCGTCGTCAGTGGTCCGTCTGCTCACGGTTTCAGCAACCACACTACTCAATAACTTTGACCCAAGAATGCGTGGATGACCTGCTATGGTGGATGAGGTTACTAAGTGAGTGGAACGGGAAGTCCTTCTTCTTGCACCCTAACTGGACCCCATCACCAGATCTCCAGCTATACACAGATGCAAGTGGCACTCACGGCTGGGGTGCTTACAAAAACGGGAAGTGGATTCAAGGTTCATGGAACAGTGCCCAGATGCTGCAGTCTATCGAGTGGAAGGAGCTGTTTGCCCTCGTAGCAGCCTGCGCCACATGGGGCGACGAATGGGCTAAGCTCTGGATTCGGGTACACTGCGACAACTCGGCGGTAGTGGACTGCATCCGTTCGGGCACGTGCAAAGCCCCAGCTGTGATGAAGTTGCTACGCGTACTGTTCTTCGTTTGCTATGAGTTCAACTTTCATGTTAGCGCTGTGCACATTGCTGGCTCCAAGAATGTCATTGCAGATTGCCTTTCTCGTTTTCTTATGCAGGAATTTCGACGTCATGCTCCGTTAGCGCGGCCGAGTCCAGACCGTGCTCGTATTCCAGCAGTCTTGTGAGCGAAGTTACTAAGTACGCTGCCTGTGCAATTGCTGCTAATACCAGACGCACCTACTCTGCCAGTGAGCGTCGTTTTGTCAGTTTCTGCTCCCTTTGCAATCTGCAACCTTACCCAGCTTCTGATCTTACCCTCAGCTGCTTTTGCGCCTTCTTGCTCGCTCTGTCCGCCCTTGCACGATATCTGTTTATTTGCAAGCTGTACGGAATGCACACATTGAACAGGGTCTAGAGGATCCCCTGATCGAGACCTGGCTTCTCAAGAGAGTGTTGAAGGGTGTTCAACGGTGGTAGTTTCTCGATCGGCGCATTCTCTGAGTATACTCAAATGTGGCCGGTTCTCCATGGGACCGACGCGGATCGACTGCGACATGTCTCACCTTGACGAAGAATCAGATCGTATTCGTCTGAGCAACATATGAGCCACTTCAAGCACCTAAAATATATCGATATTGCAATTTTCTCAAAAACGGATATACTCGTCTTTACGTAGTCAAGTGGTGTGCTTCACTGTCCGAAGAGTGCTCAATGCCCATGTAGGACAGAGCCTTGTTGATCGTAGTAATACGTTAAACTCAGAGTTGTGACAAAGCTTCCAATCTCTCTCTTGTGTATACTCGTCTTTAGGAATCCAGCTATACCTTGAAAAACGGATATATTCGTCCTTCGTCCTCAAAGGGTTAAAGTTAATGGTCTCCGGATTTTTGTGGGCTGGCGAGGTGAAATCCTAACAAATTCTGTCGCAAAACCGGCAAGAAGGCATGTCACCTACGGGGGAAAGCGCGTGTCGCTCAACCTACATGCTAAGCACGTGGGACCAGACATTGGCCAAACCACGCTGTACTAAAAGGGCGTGACAGCTCAGGACAGAGCTGCTCACTAGGTAGATCTTGCTGTCACAGGACTATCAGGCAGCAGTTGTCATATCCAGGGACGTGACGGAAGTATAGCGAAACCTGTCAAGGCGACCACTCTGATAAGGCGACCACCTGTCCAAGGAGACCACAACAACCAGGATCAGTGGAGGTTATTTCCAGTCCAATGACCCTGGAAAGGAAGACCACCTGTACACGGGGACCACGTTTGAAGGTACCTTGAGTCGTCACCTTAGACAGGTTTCACTGTAATGTTGCGAAATTCGATACGCTTATTATTTACACCCGTTGTTGTTTCTGGTCTCGCTGTCTTGTCCTGTCCGGTGTCAAATATGGTCTGCTGTCTGTACGGGAGTGATGTGTGGTGTGCAGCATATGGGTGTGATGCGTGTGACGTGGTATATGTGGTGTACCTTATTTTACCGGTTGTAAGTTGACCCCGGTTATAGATCGACCCCCGTATCCGAGGTCTCGTTTCTGCGTTTTAAAGTTTTCACCCAACGAAGCACTACCAACCACTCCCAGCTACTAACACATCAACAAATCATGTAAACATTCCTTATTGGAGGGTATAACGTCCTAATCCTTGAAAAAGGCCAATAAACTGGCAAACATGTGTACACATGGTGCACTCATGCATGCAGGGCAGATCATTTTGTGTAAGATTCCGATAGTTCCCGGTTATAAGTCGAATCGCGGTTGTAAGTCGACCCCCAACCTTTCTCCTTCTATTTCTAGTCGCAAAAGGTCGACTTACAACCGGAAAAATACGGTATGCGTTGTCAGAGTGTGTGGATCTGCTTCTGCCTGTGTGAGTGCGTTTGTCTACTAGTTGTTGCGCATGCGTGGATTATGTGGAGCATGCGCTGTGCGAGTCTGGTTCGGGTGCGAGGGAGTGGTGTGATTCGTCCACGATGTTGTTGTCTTGGTTCTGGTCACATGTATCGTACGTACTGGTCGCTCATAGGTAGTTTCGATGTGTTCGCCCTTTCTCTGTTTATAACTGGTGGTTGTTTATTATTTCGTTGTCTTTCTCCCCCGTTCTCTCGCCCACCAGTTGATTATTGATTCTAAGAGATATTGTTCAACTCCAAGTAACTGTGTTATTCTGTAATCCGCTTGGATGAGTCAGAGGGTAGTTGTGTGGCGGGGAGCGGGGGACAATTCCACAACCGTAATGCATCTGCACCGAACAGTCGCATACCGGCTTGCGGGGTATCAGAATGCATCATATACATGTGTTGGATAAGGGAAAACCCCATCGCAGGTACATGTGCCCTGGTGGATTGCTAACTCCAGTCACCCTGCCACGCAAGGACTTATATTTTTGAAAACAAACAAACACACACACACACATGCACGCATGCACACACACACACTCACACACACACAGACACACGCACGCACGCATGCACACACGCACACACACACACACACACACACACACACACACACGCGTCTACGCTCACGCATACACACACACACACACACTTACGCATACACACATGCACATGCACACGTGCACACACACACACACATAAAATAAATACACACATGATGTTTAAACAAGTATAATAGTAACAATACGCTGTCTTACATTGGCATGTGGTTCTGTTCACACACGTCAGTCCCCCTGTACACATCGGATCACAGCTGTTCTCTGGACAAGAAAACACCAAGATGGAGTGAAAACATGTGTCTGTTGTGCATATCGTATTTCCCCGATTGTAAGTCGCACACCCATTTCCAGGTCCATGTCATATTCACTATCATATTGTTTCGACATATTCACTTCAGAAGTAATTCATTTTAGTGTAAAAAGGTGCGACTTAAATTCGATGAAATTCGGTACCTCTCACGATCGAAGGCATAATCACATTATAGTAAGACTTGCCAAGGCGACCACCTGTTCCAGCAGACCACCGCCATAAGCACAAATGGATGCTATGGCCAGTCAAATGACCGTGGATAAGCAGACCCCCTGGTGATAGAGACCCGGTTGTGATGGCCCCTTGTGTATAGCTCATTGCGATAGAGAATCTCTATCGCAATGAGCTATACGCACAGTTGGTGCGTTTGTTTACTGCTATGAATCGATTCATGAATGGAATCTCGTCGTTCGATTTCATGTCATGAGCCCTGGAATGGGTTCCGAATCCATTCACCCGACTCATATGGGGTGATGTGAATAGCCTGGGGCGATTCATGAATGTCTTCAACATCGATTCGTGGGCAAAATTGAACGGACTTAGCGGCTATGCGTGCTGCTAAAAGGTGTGAGAAACTGGTCAAACTCACCTGCCGCAGCTTGAGGATCTAGCGTTGTGTTCGGCCATCCACGTCAGTCCATACATACAGCACAAGAGAAACGAGACACACAGCAAAATCCGGTCACAATTGCTCATCCTACCTGCTAGACACAACCATGCACAGTAAAACCTGCAATGGCGACTATTCGACCATGGTGACTACTTTTCCTTGTCACGGACACAAAGACATTCGAAACAGCTCGGATAAGGCGACCACTCGCTCAACGCGACTGACGACCACCCACCCGCGACCGCGTTGCACCCTGCTAGTATAATGTAAATGTATGCATTGCGCTGTGCACCATGCATGGCAGATCTACACATCAGTCATCAGCGCTGGAAGTGTAGATGTACATGTACATGGTCCATGCGCGACACAAACTTGACTCGTATGAGGACCCTAGGTACATGAGTCGTGGAAGAGCAGCATAGGTGTGTGCAGTGTGATACGCTGATCTAAATGATAAATCACATCTGGATATGATCACGTGACCTACTGAATTTGGATAAGAAGACCACCTGGCCAAGGCGATCACTTTTCTCGTCCCTTGAGTGGTCGCCTTAGACAGATTTCACTGTGTCTGTATTCAACTACAAACAGACGTCTAGATGCTGTCAGACTGGACTTTTCTCGAACAAATTGTCGCAATGAGATAATTTCATTAAAAAGAGGACAAATTTCAGCTTTTTCAACATCATTTTGAAAGTGTGTCCTACTTCTTCGTGTTGTAGCGTTTTCGTCTCCAAAGAAACATGTTTTATGCATTTGAAATGGAGATAAAGTTATTGTAACTGTTGTTGTCGGTCAGAATGATGGCCCACAGAAACGTCAGATGCTGCGGAGGCATTATTGGATGGAAGTGGAGGTGGGGAAGAAGTAACTCAGATCATAATAGAATAGAGTTACCGTCAGACCTCGCTTAAAACTGCACACATCCCTTTTCCACAAAATATCCGGACAGGTAAGGGAACCGGATAATCGAACACACATACTGTATGTATGCATGGCATATGCTGTAAATCGGTAACCAACGGTTTTCTTCCGGATGGCGAGGGATCCGGATAAAAGAGGACCAAATAATCGAGGTCTGACTGTATTTCACATCATGGTCATGTGACTAAATTTATGTAGAAAGTGATCATGTCATGTGGACAGTGGAAACAACATGGCTGACATCACTTGCATCATTGCCCGTTTGCTGTGCAATACAAAACAAAATCTCAACAACAACGACGACGACGATGACAACAACAACAACAACAACAACAACAACAACAACAACAACAACAACAACAACAACAACAACAACAACAACAACAACAACAACAACAACAACAACAACAACAACAACAACAACAACAACAACAACAACAACAACAACAACAACAACAACAACAACAACAACAACAACAACAACAACAACAACAACAACAACAACAACAACAACAACAACAACAACAACAACAACAACAACAACAACTTGACCCATAGATGCAGGAGTTGAGTGGAGTTGGAACCAACACGGTTGCCCTCTATGGTCATGTGACAGAGATGTGAATCCACTGTATGTGTTGGGAGGAGGTAGCAACAAACTCAGCCACAGCACTCATATACGGTCGGCGCCTGATATAACGAGCACCATTGTGCAGAAGAATTATTTTATTTAGTCCTCCATAGTCAAAGTTCTTTATACAGTCAGACTTTGCATAACCGCACACATCCGTTTTCCACGAAAACACCCGGAAAGGCGAGGGAACCGGATAATCGAACACACATACTGTATGTAAGCATGGTGTATGCTGTAAATCGGTAACCAGCGATTTTCTTCCGGATGGCGAGGGATCCGAATAAAAGAGGACCGGATAAGCAAGATCTGACTGTAACAGAAATGCACTCACACTATACAAGCCGCACGTCACGACTGGCATATGCCCCATGACTGTATTACTGCATTTGGTTTGCATGCGGGCCCTACAAGTACAAGATATGGTTTGTTTAACTGACGAAAACTGCTCGCTACAAACGGTCAACTTTGTATGGGCTCAAACAGGGACATGGGCAATGGTTCGCTATAATTATCACGAAATTCACTATATGAGAGTTTGTTATACGTGGAGTCGACTGTAGCTGCTTATAGCTGCTCGTATGGCTTGCCCATCCTGACGGTGGCGAAAGCATTTCCGTTGGAGCTGGATAAGCAGCTTGCTGTGTCATACCGGTAGCATCATTCAAATAACGTTATGGACAGCATCGCTTGAGCACTGTATTTACTTCAGGACTGTGCAGAAACATTGCTGGAAATCTTTTTTCTATTTCCTATTTTTGTTACTCTGTTCTTCACACACCCAGCTCGAAAATATTAATGAAAGACAATGGTACTGAGACTAGGACAAACGTGACTGTTCAGTTGAGGTTAGCGGCTCTGAAGGTAATTATTAAATTCGCTACACAGGAACAATACGCGCGGAACCTGGAAGCTCTAGTCAATGATTTCAGCCGAATGGCACAGCATGCAGCGATTTCTGTAGGCCACACATCGGGAGAGCAGAGGTCGCCAGCCATAGATAACACGCAACAGGGAACTATTAATGTATTATACTAACCGGGGCTGACCAGGGAATTACGACTGATCCTTCCGGCTACGTTGTTCCTTCTCGTCGATTAGTAGACTACTCCGAAATGGAAAAGAAAATATTGAATGACCATCCCACAACACCGATCTGGATGATTTAGTTCCAAACCTCCGCGAGTCGCTTTGCTACTAGATTGTACTACGGTCCCGAGGGCATCGAGGTGTGAGCAGGAAACGCGCTCCCGACAAAATTCTCACGCGCAGTGACGGGTGAAAGGTGCTGCACCCACAAGAATGTAGGCGCAGCCCGTAAACGTGGCAGAGGGGTGAAACCCAAGTCCTTCCGCCGGTTTCACACAGTCAGTTGTAGTACACAGTCGTAGGCGATGAAGATGGGTAATGATATCGGGGACAGGCCGAGGAAGAGCCCAACGCCTGAAATCCGAAGCAGGGTCTAAAAAGACCACATCACACTCGTCATGCTGTCACCCAGGTACATACGAGCAGGTACTTGTATGACGGGGCGCAAATGCATAGCCAAAACATGCGAGAGGAAATCGGGGATGTGTGAGTTTCTTTCGAGGAGCCTCTACCGCCGAGCGACCAGACTGGTATTGATTGAGGCAGAGAGAGAATAGCAAAACACACCAGCGAAGAGGCAAGTGCGAAACACAACAGACAGCACTCGACTCACCTCCGTTGGTTTCCAGTATGCTCGCGGCCATGACTGCTACCAGCAAGACAAGAGTGGTTGAGGAGACTTTCGGAAGCAAATCCATTCTTTTCTAGCAGCCTCCGTACCGGCTTTCCAGCTGCGAACAAGATTACAACGCACCGGAAACTCCGAAAACTTTACAAGCCACGAGAAAGAAAGCACAAGTCGTCAACAGCATTCGCCAGCAACAAGTACAAAACTACGAGCTCTATTTTTCTCAACTATGTCGATGCCGATGGAGTCGAAGAGGAGAGAGAGGTTGGAACACAGCCACAGGAAGTAGTAGAGGTACATGTTGCTTCCCTAGAGGCTAGATCCCTGACCATTTGAGTTCAAAGTTCATTCAGTGCCCTCTGTACTTCTCTGTAGTTTTTGAGATCCAGAGAAATGTAACCTAAATTTTGAACGAATTCGTGAAAATCTGTGCACCTTGCACCTTGCGCCAGAGCTTGCAACTATCTCGAGCTCGGGGATTTTAGAGGGGACTGCTCCATTTCGGAATTACTTTTTGAGAATTAATAATTTGACGGCGAAATTAATACGTTTTATCTACTCTTGATTGTACCAAGAGTACATAACCCCGGGGGGGGGGGGGGGTTATGTACTCTTGATTGTACCAAGTCGGAAGATAAACAAAACTGTCTGTTTATTTACACACATACCAGGGAGTAGTATACTGTAAATCATATTATTTTAACGACCCGCAACGTTAACGATTTTCTGATTTTCGAAGGTTAACGGTTTGAAAAGTTAACGATTTTCTCAGACAGATGCAATAATACTAGTAATGCTCGTCAAGAACATTCATTGTTGTCCATCACAGTATACCTCGATGTCAGTAGAATAAAGAAAATGAAATTTGTCCAGCGTAAGAGCGTAAAAAATTCAAATTTGTCGATATCCTGCCGCTTCGTCAAAATTCATCTGAGAGACTTCGGAGTTGTTCGAGCCGACTGCTGAGCGTCTCTGCTATCATCTAGATCTTTCCATTGTTGAATTCCGTTGAGAATTGACCGAGTTACGATCCGTTGAACACGCGCTGCATGCCATAATGTGAAATGATCGATTTCAATCGTGCGAGGCCCAAATCATACGACTTTTGCTAACGAATTTTAAAATAACGACAAATCTTTGCTCGTTAACTCGTTAGATTTACTTGTTCGTTACATATTCATGATTTACAGTAATACAGGGAGGTGACACGCCACTACGTAATAATCGTGATTTTTGATGGGTGCCTCGCGCTTGTTTTTTTTTCTTTCGCAAAAAAAGATGATCGGCTCAATCCGAAGTTGAGTATTTTGTCGAAGAACTAATTCCGTGAAAAGGTCTATCCATCTCATGGAACAGCATTTGTTTTGCTCTTGTGATACATCTGTGTCATCGTCATATGGAAAGGTACCACCCTTCCGAAATTCGTCCCGATCGACGGCATAGAACGAAGGTGATTTCCTTGAGAACAATACGTGTACGATTGGAGATGAAAAGCGAGTGCACCGATTTCGAAGTCGAAAAATCTCTACTACTACCGGTACTACTACACTACTGTAGGACACCACACGATCGGCACTAATTTCTCCTCAGTTGTGATCAACCAGTACTTCTCTACCTTCTTTGTGATGATGAGCATTTCATATTAATAATTATTATGGTATGCTAGAGATTCGGGAGTTCACTTTTCGGAATGAAATGTTCCTAAGTTTGTCAAGGATTGAAATGCGGGCTACGTCGTCGTAAACAGCTTGTATCGACACAGGAAAAATCTACGGCACGCAGGGATATCTCCCAAAGTGATACCACTCTTGCTGGACTTCTATCCTGACGTAGTGGTAGTTTGGTCGACTACCAAACTTTGTGAAGGCAGATAAGACGATTGTTGGAAATTCTCAGCGCTGAGTTTCTACGGGCTGCAGTAGGAGTCTCTTTGGCGGTAGGTATTTTACTACTCCCTGATCGAGAGAATCCTGATCCGCGCGCGTGTGTACACACTTCGGTACCCATAGTCAGATAGATATAGATCTTCCCCAATCTCACCCGCCGGGTGAAAACGGTGCTGAGGCAATCGTCAAACAGTTTAATTAACTGGCCGTACATGCTCGTGTCACCTCCCTGTATTTTACTACTCCCTGGTATATACCTACTGTATAATGTACAAAAAAATTGTAGACCAATCCTGAAAAGATTGTCTGAGTTTGTGAAAGGGGCCGGGGCACGTGTGCAAGCCAGCTAGCCATAGTCCGCTGCATCAACTGCAGGCTGTACATATTATTATTATGACGACTTTATTCACTCCCAAAGCAGAAAAAGAAAGCTTGAAAGGAGGCATGAAGCACAGCACCGGGATCCATATGACCCAAGGGTGGAGCACCAATCAATGAAGATAAAAGAAAATCCTGAACCAAATTTTGATAAACTTCATGAGAGAAAAATTCAAGTATACCAACTTCGATACTCACATAAAATCACAGTCATGTATAACAGAACTACTCAAGTAGTAAACACCAAGCATGCTGCACATGGGACACTCCAAGCAAGACAAACTCAGACGAGATAAAACGGCATATGCAGAGAAAGACAATACATGACTGGGGGCATATGGCAGAAATTCACGCCTCTCGGCTCGTCACACAGCACATGATGCACCACAATCATAAAACACACAGACTGAGACACAACGAGACATTACGGGCAGGCTAACATAAGGTCAACCGACCGTTCCGACCATGCCACTCTCCCATCCATGACCAGTCACCGACCGCACAATTCTCAGGGTGCCCAGAATAGCACATTGCTGCAGCCGCTGGATCACGGACGCGTGGAGCCCAAGGCTTAAGATGTGGCTGCGGCTCGTTCCTGACACACCACCCAGAGCACCAATGATAACTGGAACAATAGTTATCTTTTTGTTCCAGATCCTCCTCAGCTCTGCTGCCAAGGGCAGGTATTTGCTGATCTTCTCCTGCACCTTCTCATTGACCCTGTGGTCCAATGGGACACTGACGTCCAAGAGCAGTGCCCGATCATCCAGAACCAGCACCAGGTCTGGTCTGTTCGCTTTTATTACTCGATCTGTGGGAATGGAAATCTCCCACATCAGCTTGCAACTGGCAGAACTTGTGACCTGCACCAGCTGCTTACTGCTGGGTAACCCATGCTGCTTACACAGCGCACGATGCAGGGCCTGGACCACAAAGTTATGCCGGGCAATGTATGCAGTCCGTGCCAGGGCTGGACAGCAGGCGATGATGTGGTCCATATTTTCTCCGGGTGCACCACATACACGACAGAGGTCCACGACATCATGCCTCTTGTGGATATGGCGCATATTGTTTCTCGTGGCAATCACCTGATCCTGGCAAGCAATGAGAAAGCCTTCCGTTTCAGGACGCATTGTCTGGGATCTGAAACAGGAAAACGAGAGCTGCATGTCCAGGATACCATCAACACGCGCCCAATAGCGACCATGAAGAGGCATCGCTCGAAGTTCACGGCGGCGGTTGTCATTGAGGGCCTGTTTAACAGTCTCTTTGTTAGCGGTGTCCAGGCTCGTCAGGCGAAGGCGCTGCAGGACAGTATTTGCCAGCTTTGGTATTGATTTTCTAGAGGGACGTGATTCATGGTGCTGGAGAACAGCGGCCAGGGCAGGGACATCTTCCCGATCCTTCAGGTACTGAGCGAGCCGGATGCAAGTACGGTCATGGAGATCTACGATGCATACTAGGCCACGACCTCCCTCGCTCCGCGGTAGATATAGGCGACGGATTGAGGCACGTGGGTGGTGGGCCCTGCTAGCAGTCAGAGCCTTCCTCACTGTCCTGTCCAGCGAGCGGAGCTCATCCGCGGTCCAAGGAACGACTGTGCCAAGGCCATAAGACACCACTGGCAGAACGTAGGTGTTGATTGCTCTGATGAGGTTTGGTGCACATAGTGAAGCATCCGTGATCAAGCGAAGACGGCGACGGAACTCAGCGATGGCAGATTGTTTAACTTCACCAGCCTCGATTCCCAGGAATTCCCGCAGGCCAAGGTAGAGGTACGCCGCGCCATCTTGCAGAGGATGAATGATCGACTCTGTTAGCAAGGTTGACGAAGGCTCTGCATCCTGGGTTGGCTTAGCGGCCGGGCAGACAATCTTCGAGCACTTAGTGGGAGATAGTTGCATGCCAACCGCCCCACCAACGCACTCCACAATGTTGATCAAGGAGTCCAGTCCAGTACTGCTAGCGGCAAATAGCTTGACGTCATCCATGTACCATAGATGCGACAACAGGGAATCACGCGTGGGTCCACAACGATATCCTATGCCGCTTCTTGCTAATTCGTTTGAGATTGGGTTGAGACCGATGCAGAACAGCAGGGGAGACAGAGAATCACCCTGGAAGATACCCCGTCGGATGGATATTGGCTCGCTGACACCGCTGTTAAGGCACAGTTGTGTGCTCCATTGCTCCGACAGCGTTTGGAGTGTGCGGATGATCCTAGGATCGAACTTGTAGATGGTAGCAATTTCCCAGATCCACTCTTGGGAAAGGCTATCGAAGGCCTTTCGGAAGTCTAGCCATGCCATACTGAGGGAGCGCTGGTGGCATTTGGCATCTTCAATAATCATGTTGTTGATCAACAACTGATCTGTGCATCCTCCTCGGCCACGTGCACATCCGACCTGTTCCGGGGCCAGCAGACTGTTAGCGGTGATGTGAGACCACATAAGCTCCGATACTACAGATGTGAAAAGTTTATACATAGAAGGCAGGCAGGTTATAGGTCTCCAGTTCTGGGGTTTCGACAGATCACCTTTCTTCGGTAGGAGTACGGTTGCACCAAGGGAGAACCAGGGCGGTGGCACGACTTCCGAATCCAACAGCTGCTGGAATATGCGAAGCAAGGCAGGATGCAGTGCACTAAACTTCTTCAACCAGAATGGTCTGATGTTGTCAGGCCCAGCAGCACGCCAGTGAGGCATCCTTCCAACTGCCAGTTGGAACAACTCCGGCGTTATGACTGCATCCTCTTGTGGCTGGACATCTTGATAGGCAAGAGCCTCCCGTTCAATCCATCCATGTCTGCTTATTATTATTATTATTATTATTATTATTATTATTATTATTATTATTATTATTATTATTATTATTATCAAATTTTTGATAGGGCAATCCCCACAGGCCTAAGGCCTTCTTACAGGGTACCCTACACTACTTTTCACAGATATGTTTTCCATCATCGTGATTACCTTGCTGATTTCCATTTCAAGATGACGAATAGTGAGCGACGACCAAATAAAATCATTCTTCCCAAATTTAAATCATTGTCTAAGTATTATTATTATTATTATTATTATTATTATTTATTTTTTTTTTTTTGAATAATAAACTGGTTTATTATGTACTATTATGTGAGATGAAATAAAACAGGAAAGGGCACAGGCCCTGATACGTGCAAGGGATAGCAATCAACCTTGCACATGTGTTCTAAATACATGTAAATGTAAATGCAAAACAATTAAAAACAAAAACACAAACAATGAGCAATAACTTCAGGACTGGGCACAAGTCCTAAACCAGTAAAAGGTGCAAGAGATAATAATCAACCTTGCGAGTTCGAGTCAAAGCATGCGGACTCACAACAAAATGGCATCAACGTGAGCAAAGAGGAAGAAGAGAAAGGAAACAGCAAAACAAAAAAGCAAAGACGGAGGATAAACGGCAACAGAACCAAAACTGGCAAACAAACCTGTGACATCATCATGCACAGACACAAAAGACAAATCGAGCCGAGTCAAACTGGCATGAGCGACTCATGCTGCAGGACATCGCTGGGGTGATGGCTGAAATTCACCTTCCTCCGACTACCACGCAACATCATGACGGAGTCACGGACTAGAGTGAAGCCAAGCTCACAGCGGATCCGTCCCATGAGGATGCTGTATTATTATTATTATTATTATTATTATTATTATTATTATTATTATTATTATTATTATTATTATTTTTCCCGTTTGTCTCTTTCCCTCAAAACCAGTTAATATTATTATTATTATTATTATTATTATTATTATTATTATTATTATTATTATTATTAATATTATTATTATTATTATTATTATTATTATTATTATTATTATTATTATGTGCAAGCCTCTTTTACGGGCAAAAATTAACACAATGTATTAAAATGCAATACAACATACACTGGAGAAGAAATCAGGAAAATAAAATATGAGCTCAAAAATGGAACGAAAAATAGCAAATAGAATCAAAACTCACGATGGAATCAAACTCACGATGGAATCAAACTCATGATGGAAACTACAAAACCCAATGAGTTGGAAAACCAACCACAGAATTAGATATTGGGAATAGAGTCAGACACAACAACGACCGAAATCAGTACACCAAAAATCTGTCCTACAAAAAAACAAAGGAACAAGAAAAACAAGAAAGACGAAGTACAAAGAATCCCCAAAAAAGAGGGGAGAACGGGATGAAAGAGGACCGGAGAGCGGCAAACCCCAGGAGGACTTAGCGTCACGTAGTGGCGGGAATGCGGGCCTCCACAGAAACAGCATCCACATCCGCCGCCAGACCAGGTGCACGGAATGCACGGCGACTCCCACGAACCATCAGGACGGAGTCGCGGACAAGGCTGAAAGCCAGGTCCGTCCGCAGCTTTCCCATCACGAGGGGATAAGGCTGCGAGAGCTTGGTGGAGAGCTTCGTTCCGAGCAGCTTCAGGAACCGGGTGGCCTCCTTCGCCAGGGCACCAGCGGAAGACAGGACGATCGGGGTGAATGACGCGTGCTCAATAATAATAATAATAATAATTATTAAGAAAGGTTCGCTCCCCACACCGGAGCTCGCGCTATTCCGCCGACTTTACTTGACACTTGACTGACTCACGACTGCCATCCAGAGCACACGAGAAGTCCATCGAACCTTCGACTCGGCAAACCTGCAAGAAAGCACCACTCCCTGCTCAATACACAGTGTTTCGGGGAATTCACCCCTCATCAGTTGAGCTTGAGTAGGCTGAAGAAGATTGTGCCTGAAGAGCACCACTTATATAGTGCTCTCCAAGCACAAACATCACCAGGGATACAAACTTACAGAGACGCTCCGCTTCCAGCGCGATAAACACCCCGTGAACACCAGATAGCAGCGTGAGTCAGTGTCGCTCCTGGACGGTGAGACAGACGTCGAGGACCCTCGGTCATTCGCAACGCTATCACCTCCAAACCAACTAGTCGCAAGCCCGCGCTGGGCACAACAGTACGAAGTAGTGGTTGCGACTTCGGCGATGATTTGTAAGAAAGGTTCGCTCCCCACACCGGAGCTCGCGCTATTCCGCCGACTTTACTTGACACTTGACTGACTCACGACTGCCATCCAGAGCACACGAGAAGTCCATCGAACCTTCGACTCGGCAAACCTGCAAGAAAGCACCACTCCCTGCTCAATACACAGTGTTTCGGGGAATTCACCCCTCATCAGTTGAGCTTGAGTAGGCTGAGGAAGATTGTGCCTGAAGAGCACCACTTATATAGTGCTCTCCAGGCACAAACATCACCAGGGATACAAACTTACAGAGACGCTCCGCTTCCAGCGCGATAAACACCCCGTGAACACCAGATAGCAGCGTGAGTCAGTGTCGCTCCTGGACGGTGAGACAGACGTCGAGGACCCTCGGTGGTGATGTTTGTGCCTGGAGAGCACTATATAAGTATAAGTGGTGCTCTTCAGGCACAATCTTCCTCAGCCTACTCAAGCTCAACTGATGAGGGGTGAATTCCCCGAAACACTGTGTATTGAGCAGGGAGTGGTGCTTTCTTGCAGGTTTGCCGAGTCGAAGGTTCGATGGACTTCTCGTGTGCTCTGGATGGCAGTCGTGAGTCAGTCAAGTGTCAAGTAAAGTCGGCGGAATAGCGCGAGCTCCGGTGTGGGGAGCGAACCTTTCTTACAAATCATCGCCGAAGTCGCAACCACTACTTCGTACTGTTGTGCCCAGCGCGGGCTTGCGACTAGTTGGTTTGGAGGTGATAGCGTTGCGAATGACCGAGGGTCCTCGACGTCTGTCTCACCGTCCAGGAGCGACACTGACTCACGCTGCTATCTGGTGTTCACGGGGTGTTTATCGCGCTGGAAGCGGAGCGTCTCTGTAAGTTTGTATCCCTGGTGATGTTTGTGCCTGGAGAGCACTATATAAGTGGTGCTCTTCAGGCACAATCTTCCTCAGCCTACTCAAGCTCAACTGATGAGGGGTGAATTCCCCGAAACACTGTGTATTGAGCAGGGAGTGGTGCTTTCTTGCAGGTTTGCCGAGTCGAAGGTTCGATGGACTTCTCGTGTGCTCTGGATGGCAGTCGTGAGTCAGTCAAGTGTCAAGTAAAGTCGGCGGAATAGCGCGAGCTCCGGTGTGGGGAGCGAACCTTTCTTACAAATCATCGCCGAAGTCGCAACCACTACTTCGTAATAATAATAATTATTATTATTATTATTATGGAGTTGGCTTTATTTCACTCACGTTGTCATGACATGAGGTAAGAACCCCATCACCGGGCCAAAAGAGACCAAGGGTAATGAGAGAAAAAAAAAATAGATAAATGGCCAACGCAATGAAGACCGAAGCAAAAAGGATTGTAAAAACCAAAGCAAAAATATTGAAAGCCGACGCAGAAACTGAGAGACGGACAGAAATAAGCAGTACGATGGAGGATGCCAGGACATATTCGAATACAAAAAGATGGAGGAGGACAGGACATATTCGAATACAAAAAGAGTAATTACAAAAATGGACTACCAGTACAGGAATAGACCTGTAGAAATAGAGGAAGAGATGAATGCCGGACATACTCAAATGGCAAGAGAAAAATCAGGCTGTGAGAACCGTCATACTGCACATTCATGGATGTCAAAGCAAATGCGGTATTGGAGGTTTATACAGACTAGCTCTACCCGTAACATGAGGAGCCTAATGCCGAATGCCAAGAACCGACTTGATGATGTTCAGCGTGCCCAGGATAGCACATTGCTGAGCCCTTTCAATGCGCAGAGTGCCTGCCAATGCCAACACAAAGTGTGAGAGGGACACACCAGTCAGTCCACCAAGCGCCCCAACAACCAGGGGCACAACGCGGACATCATCCACATGCCAGATGCGCCGCAGCTCTTATTATTATTATTATTATTTTAATAACGAAGGTACGTGTTAGGTCGTAAGTATCCACGCAAACACACATCCAGTCAAAATAAGGCACTTGTCAAAGTATCCGAACGTTTTCGGTCCCTTCTCATCAAGGATTATACAGGGAATGGCTCAAGTTGAAAAGACTAAAACTTATATAGCGTAAAGATATGAGATAACAACACTCGTGACAAGGTGAAAAAAGTATCAAGTTCAGCACGACACAAAACTCGAAGGACATAATAATAGCGACAAGAACATAGTGAGCAAATTAAGTTACATTGTTAACACCTCGACGAGGAGTAACACCAAACAATTGTAGCGACAACACATTTTCTTTTTGTACGCAAAGTTCAGGATCTAACTTACGGATATACAAAGCTTCTAACACAGCCAGATGCAACGCACATCTACCACGTGACAATATTGAGAACACATTATCACTGTACAACTCACGACAATTGGTACGGGCTGACAGATGTTGCTTGATGGACGAAGTGCGATTCTTAGCTCCGTTGGGTGTAGTCTCCTCCAATGTCCCGTCATCTCGCCTCTTCGCGGCATCACCACTACCCGTCTCTTTGCTTTTCCGCGGCCTTCCACGTTTTCTGACACTAGCCGTTGTGTGCGCGATGCCCAGTGTCCTTTCAGCTACGTCTCCTCCATTGCGGATTTCTATTGATCTTCTTACTCCAACTTGTCCGGTGTTCGATATTGAGGTTCGTTTTCGCGGTCTACCACGTTTTCGAATATTGACTGTTGTTGTCACACGAAGCTTTGTATATCCGTAAGTTAGATCCTGAACTTTGCGTACAAAAAGAAAATGTGTTGTCGCTACAATTGTTTGGTGTTACTCCTCGTCGAGGTGTTAACAATGTAACTTAATTTGCTCACTATGTTCTTGTCGCTATTATTATGTCCTTCGAGTTTTGTGTCGTGCTGAACTTGATACTTTTTTCACCTTGTCACGAGTGTTGTTATCTCATATCTTTACGCTATATAAGTTTTAGTCTTTTCAACTTGAGCCATTCCCTGTATAATCCTTGATGAGAAGGGACCGAAAACGTTCGGATACTTTGACAAGTGCCTTATTTTGACTGGATGTGTGTTTGCGTGGATACTTACGACCTAACACGTACCTTCGTTATTAAAGTATTATCCGCCTCCGACTTCTTGTAAAATTATTATTATTATTATTATTATTATTATTATTATTATTATTATTATTATTATTATTATTATTATTATTATTATTATTATTATTATTATTATTATTATTATTATTATTATTATTATTATTATTATTATTATTATTATTATTATTATTATTATTATTATTATTATTATTATTATTTTAGTAACGAAGGTACGTGTTGGGTCGTAAGTATCCACGCAAACACACATCCAGTCAAAATAAGGCACTTGTCAAAGTATCCGAACGTTTTCGGTCCCTTCTCATCAAGGATTATACAGGGAATGGCTCAAGTTGGATAAAAAACAAATTAAGAAGAGCCTAAAGCACTAGTTGATGGAACTGGAATATAACTCTCGGTTTGTGAACACGCTGCTACAAGACACTGAGCAAAGGAGGCCCAGTGTCCAAGTTTGCCTCCACGGTGTAACGAATTTTACAAGAAGTCGGAGGCGGATAATACTTTAGTAACGAAGGTACGTGTTGGGTCGTAAGTATCCACGCAAACACACATCCAGTCAAAATAAGGCACTTGTCAAAGTATCCGAACGTTTTCGGTCCCTTCTCATCAAGGATTATACAGGGAATGGCTCAAGTTGGATAAAAAACAAATTAAGAAGAGCCTAAAGCACTAGTTGATGGAACTGGAATATAACTCTCGGTTTGTGAACACGCTGCTACAAGACACTGAGCAAAGGAGGCCCAGTGTCCAAGTTTGCCTCCACGGTGTAACGAATTTTACAAGAAGTCGGAGGCGGATAATACTTTAGTAACGAAGGTACGTGTTGGGTCGTAAGTATCCACGCAAACACACATCCAGTCAAAATAAGGCACTTGTCAAAGTATCCGAACGTTTTCGGTCCCTTCTCATCAAGGATTATACAGGGAATGGCTCAAGTTGGATAAAAAACAAATTAAGAAGAGCCTAAAGCACTAGTTGATGGAACTGGAATATAACTCTCGGTTTGTGAACACGCTGCTACAAGACACTGAGCAAAGGAGGCCCAGTGTCCAAGTTTGCCTCCACGGTGTAACGAATTTTACAAGAAGTCGGAGGCGGATAATACTTTAGTAACGAAGGTACGTGTTGGGTCGTAAGTATCCACGCAAACACACATCCAGTCAAAATAAGGCACTTGTCAAAGTATCCGAACGTTTTCGGTCCCTTCTCATCAAGGATTATACAGGGAATGGCTCAAGTTGGATAAAAAACAAATTAAGAAGAGCCTAAAGCACTAGTTGATGGAACTGGAATATAACTCTCGGTTTGTGAACACGCTGCTACAAGACACTGAGCAAAGGAGGCCCAGTGTCCAAGTTTGCCTCCACGGTGTAACGAATTTTACAAGAAGTCGGAGGCGGATAATACTTTAGTAACGAAGGTACGTGTTGGGTCGTAAGTATCCACGCAAACACACATCCAGTCAAAATAAGGCACTTGTCAAAGTATCCGAACGTTTTCGGTCCCTTCTCATCAAGGATTATACAGGGAATGGCTCAAGTTGGATAAAAAACAAATTAAGAAGAGCCTAAAGCACTAGTTGATGGAACTGGAATATAACTCTCGGTTTGTGAACACGCTGCTACAAGACACTGAGCAAAGGAGGCCCAGTGTCCAAGTTTGCCTCCACGGTGTAACGAATTTTACAAGAAGTCGGAGGCGGATAATACTTTAGTAACGAAGGTACGTGTTGGGTCGTAAGTATCCACGCAAACACACATCCAGTCAAAATAAGGCACTTGTCAAAGTATCCGAACGTTTTCGGTCCCTTCTCATCAAGGATTATACAGGGAATGGCTCAAGTTGGATAAAAAACAAATTAAGAAGAGCCTAAAGCACTAGTTGATGGAACTGGAATATAACTCTCGGTTTGTGAACACGCTGCTACAAGACACTGAGCAAAGGAGGCCCAGTGTCCAAGTTTGCCTCCACGGTGTAACGAATTTTACAAGAAGTCGGAGGCGGATAATACTTTAGTAACGAAGGTACGTGTTGGGTCGTAAGTATCCACGCAAACACACATCCAGTCAAAATAAGGCACTTGTCAAAGTATCCGAACGTTTTCGGTCCCTTCTCATCAAGGATTATACAGGGAATGGCTCAAGTTGGATAAAAAACAAATTAAGAAGAGCCTAAAGCACTAGTTGATGGAACTGGAATATAACTCTCGGTTTGTGAACACGCTGCTACAAGACACTGAGCAAAGGAGGCCCAGTGTCCAAGTTTGCCTCCACGGTGTAACGAATTTTACAAGAAGTCGGAGGCGGATAATACTTTAGTAACGAAGGTACGTGTTGGGTCGTAAGTATCCACGCAAACACACATCCAGTCAAAATAAGGCACTTGTCAAAGTATCCGAACGTTTTCGGTCCCTTCTCATCAAGGATTATACAGGGAATGGCTCAAGTTGGATAAAAAACAAATTAAGAAGAGCCTAAAGCACTAGTTGATGGAACTGGAATATAACTCTCGGTTTGTGAACACGCTGCTACAAGACACTGAGCAAAGGAGGCCCAGTGTCCAAGTTTGCCTCCACGGTGTAACGAATTTTACAAGAAGTCGGAGGCGGATAATACTTTAGTAACGAAGGTACGTGTTGGGTCGTAAGTATCCACGCAAACACACATCCAGTCAAAATAAGGCACTTGTCAAAGTATCCGAACGTTTTCGGTCCCTTCTCATCAAGGATTATACAGGGAATGGCTCAAGTTGGATAAAAAACAAATTAAGAAGAGCCTAAAGCACTAGTTGATGGAACTGGAATATAACTCTCGGTTTGTGAACACGCTGCTACAAGACACTGAGCAAAGGAGGCCCAGTGTCCAAGTTTGCCTCCACGGTGTAACGAATTTTACAAGAAGTCGGAGGCGGATAATACTTTAGTAACGAAGGTACGTGTTGGGTCGTAAGTATCCACGCAAACACACATCCAGTCAAAATAAGGCACTTGTCAAAGTATCCGAACGTTTTCGGTCCCTTCTCATCAAGGATTATACAGGGAATGGCTCAAGTTGGATAAAAAACAAATTAAGAAGAGCCTAAAGCACTAGTTGATGGAACTGGAATATAACTCTCGGTTTGTGAACACGCTGCTACAAGACACTGAGCAAAGGAGGCCCAGTGTCCAAGTTTGCCTCCACGGTGTAACGAATTTTACAAGAAGTCGGAGGCGGATAATACTTTAGTAACGAAGGTACGTGTTGGGTCGTAAGTATCCACGCAAACACACATCCAGTCAAAATAAGGCACTTGTCAAAGTATCCGAACGTTTTCGGTCCCTTCTCATCAAGGATTATACAGGGAATGGCTCAAGTTGGATAAAAAACAAATTAAGAAGAGCCTAAAGCACTAGTTGATGGAACTGGAATATAACTCTCGGTTTGTGAACACGCTGCTACAAGACACTGAGCAAAGGAGGCCCAGTGTCCAAGTTTGCCTCCACGGTGTAACGAATTTTACAAGAAGTCGGAGGCGGATAATACTTTAGTAACGAAGGTACGTGTTGGGTCGTAAGTATCCACGCAAACACACATCCAACACGTACCTTCGTTACTAAAGTATTATCCGCCTCCGACTTCTTGTAAAATTCGTTACACCGTGGAGGCAAACTTGGACACTGGGCCTCCTTTGCTCAGTGTCTTGTAGCAGCGTGTTCACAAACCGAGAGTTATATTCCAGTTCCATCAACTAGTGCTTTAGGCTCTTCTTAATTTGTTTTTTATCCAACTTGAGCCATTCCCTGTATAATCCTTGATGAGAAGGGACCGAAAACGTTCGGATACTTTGACAAGTGCCTTATTTTGACTGGATGTGTGTTTGCGTGGATACTTACGACCCAACACGTACCTTCGTTACTAAAGTATTATCCGCCTCCGACTTCTTGTAAAATTCGTTACACCGTGGAGGCAAACTTGGACACTGGGCCTCCTTTGCTCAGTGTCTTGTAGCAGCGTGTTCACAAACCGAGAGTTATATTCCAGTTCCATCAACTAGTGCTTTAGGCTCTTCTTAATTTGTTTTTTATCCAACTTGAGCCATTCCCTGTATAATCCTTGATGAGAAGGGACCGAAAACGTTCGGATACTTTGACAAGTGCCTTATTTTGACTGGATGTGTGTTTGCGTGGATACTTACGACCCAACACGTACCTTCGTTACTAAAGTATTATCCGCCTCCGACTTCTTGTAAAATTCGTTACACCGTGGAGGCAAACTTGGACACTGGGCCTCCTTTGCTCAGTGTCTTGTAGCAGCGTGTTCACAAACCGAGAGTTATATTCCAGTTCCATCAACTAGTGCTTTAGGCTCTTCTTAATTTGTTTTTTATCCAACTTGAGCCATTCCCTGTATAATCCTTGATGAGAAGGGACCGAAAACGTTCGGATACTTTGACAAGTGCCTTATTTTGACTGGATGTGTGTTTGCGTGGATACTTACGACCCAACACGTACCTTCGTTACTAAAGTATTATCCGCCTCCGACTTCTTGTAAAATTATTATTATTATTATTATTATTATTATTATTATTATTATTATTATTATTATTATTATTATTATTATTATTATTATTATTATTATTTTTAGAATTGCGATCAACAGAACGAGCTGAACCGACATTTTCACAAAGGCTTTTATTGTATTCAAAAAACGAGTGTATACGAAGGCAGTGAAGAACATGGAAGAAAGAAAAAATGTGATGTGGAAGAAATGATGAACAAAAATTGTACTTCGAACTAGTTTTCGCCCCCCCGTGTTAGCTAATGTCTTTGTCGGTTACTGTGAGTGTAAGATTGATGCGTCTCTATGGCCGAGTCTGTATTTCCGTTTCGTTGATGACTCGTTCACATACTTTGATTCCATAGAAGACAGCGAGGTCTTTCTTGGTGCTCTCAACACCCTTCACCCTTCCCTCCGCTTCACATGTGAGCACGAGCAGTCAAGCGAGTTATCCTTCCTCGACGTACTTGTTGAGAAAACCGAATTTGGTAGCGTAACATCGGTGTATCGTAAACCGACATTCACCGGACAATACATTTCCTATGACTCGTACTGTTCATCTAATTATAAAGTCAACTTAGTAAAGAATCTCGTGGATCGCGCCAAACGGATCTGTTCACCTTGTAAACTCAGTGGTGAGCTCGAATTTCTCCGTTCAGTTTTCACCAAAAACGGATACCCAGGCGACATGTTGGCAAAACTATTGTCTACAGCCCCCACGCCGAAACATGAATTGATAGGGCCTGCTCGTTGTCCTGTCTTTTTGTGCTTACCATGGAAGGGCAAGAAGTCTGACAATGTGAGTCGTGAAGTTCGTGCGATCATTAAACAAACCTACTATGCGGTACACTTCATACCCGTCTACACAACGATGCGTTCGTTCACGGTGTTGAAGGACGTCCTACCAACCCATCATTTAAGTCATGTAATCTACAACTTTGAATGCCGGAATTGTGCTAGCCGGTATGTTGGTAGGACTGTTCAGCACCTGAGCGAACGCATCAAGCAACACACTCCTTTACACATTATCCCACGTAGCGCACAACTGGAGCGTCCCACGCGGGGAAGACCCCGTAAACAACCACTACCTCCGCCAACACAGGACCTAGCGTCTCACTCGACAAGTCCACCATTGGCTCCCGTGGCCATGACCAAGTCACTCCCTCCACCAGCGGAGGTGGATGTGGCTTTGGCGACGCCACGTGTGTTGCATGCAGACACGTTTGCATCAGCATCGCTTGCTGCATCACCGGCAGAGACGACAACAATACCTACCTCAATATCAACGAGACCCAGAAGAACAACGGCTAATTACACCATGACCTATTTCAGTACGGAAGTACCGAACCAACGGAATACACAACAGGAACGTGAGACGAGGGATGGGAGGAGACGGGACCTGATTGCTCCGAGGCAGGAAGTCGTTGAGGAGGATTCGGCCAGTGAGTCCAGTGATTCCGGTGAGTGTGAGAGCGAGAATGATTGTGTGAGTAAGAGTGGGTGCGAGCGTGTGTTTTCTAGTAGGAAGTCATCAGTGTATAAGCATCTTGCATCTCGTCCTGATTGTTGTAAGGTTTATTCTGATTCTTCTTTTTCTGTTTTGTGCCGTGCTCGTCATGGTTATAAGTTGCAGTTGAGTGTGTTAGAAGCCGTTTGTCAACGTATTCATAAGCCTAATCTGTGTGTCCAGAAGGACAGCATTATTCGTTTGAAATTGTTTTAGTAGCAACTTGTTCTGTCGGTTTGGCTCTGGTTGGCCATGGTGTCATATCTTGTGTCACAGTATACTAGTAGTCCTTACAAGTTCGTGAAGTGCTTTCGCAGTTTTTCCTGTTATTACCTTAGTGCTAGGATTATCATTTTCATAGGTGTTGTTTCTTCTCACTCCATTTCTCTTTATTAGTATCTTTCTGGATTGTTTTTCATTAGTACAACGTAGCTTCCTGAGGAGTGTTGTGCGAAAACTAGTTCGAAGTACAATTTTTGTTCATCATTTCTTCCACATCACATTTTTTCTTTCTTCCATGTTCTTCACTGCCTTCGTATACACTCGTTTTTTGAATACAATAAAAGCCTTTGTGAAAATGTCGGTTCAGCTCGTTCTGTTGATCGCAATTCTAAAACTATTGTCGCCTCGACGCCTATTTACATATTATTATTATTATTATTATTATTATTATTATTATTATTATTATTATTATTATTATTATTATTATTATTATTTAAAGAGTCGGCGTGGAGAAAGCAATCTTATCAGTGCAATTAGGAGTATAATCGATGCAGACATGGCCAAAACAACAACGAGTTCATGGAATTTTTAAGGATTTTTATGTTATTCAAAATCGATTTTCGTGTTCCGCTCATCAGTGAATAGTATCGGAACTGAGGGTACTGTGTACAAAAATAGAACATTTTATAACAGCATAATTAATTAAAAGTGTGAACAACAAAGGAAGTGCTCCAGCATTACATAATAGGTGTCAAACATAGTGCTAACGTATATAACTGAGTGCAGCCACAAAGCAAGAGGTGATACAGTGCAACATGACACAACATTTACATCTGATAACCAGCTACGAGAACAACTTTAGCGCGACTACATGCTTCTTTTGTTTACAAAGAACAGGATTATGCACACGAATACATACAGCTTCCAGAACCTTCAACTGCTTAACATAACTTGCACGGCACAAAACAGAAAAGTGAGAATCATCGTACACACTACGACAATCTGGACGTGATAACAAGTGACAAAATACAGCTGACTTTTTGCTCACGTCGCTCTCTTCCGTCTCATCCCGCTCCTTTCCTTCGATCTCCTCCGCCTTATCCTCGTCCTCCGTCTCATCTTCATCATCATCGTCCTCATCACCACCATCATCATCAGTCACTTCCTCATCATCCGTTTGATGCTCAGTCTCACTGCACTCCTTATCAGCCTCCAACCTGGCTCCATCATCTCCACCAGCATCACAAGTCGTTTGACCGCTGCTCCGCGTCACCGTTGCTGGGTTCTCTGCTACTGCACACCCATTTCCACTGTCCATTTTGCGTGGGCCAAGTCCATTCCGTGCATAAATTTCAAGTGAATAGTTTGCTGTGCTTCTTCTGGGTCTATGGGTGAGGATATTGGTTTCATTTTGGTTTGTCGATGATCTCCCTCTCTGTCCAGACACAGTCGGCACCGTGGATCCCAGCACCGGGGGGACCACCGTCTCGGTAGTCACCAAAGGTAAAGGGGGTGGCTCAGGCGGAGGCAAGGGCAACTGCCAAGGTGAAGGTTCAGTGTCTCTCGGTGGCCCCTCCTGCATTCCAGGACGATGATGTTGTGCTAGAGTAGGCTCCGCTGCCGTTCGCAGTGGGTCGAGAAGTGGTGGCCAGGTCAATGATGGGAAACCCACCCCAGCCCCAGCCACCCACGGCACCCCAGATGGTGGGGCCGGTGGTGGCACGGGAACAGCCGGCGCTGTCGGCACAGCGTGTTTGTCTACTGAGCTAACTGGGTTCTTACACGGCCTACCACGCTTTGGCCGCTTTGCTCTGGCTGCTGGTGGTAATAAGTGCAACGGCACATGTTGTCTGATACGTGCGTTCAGGTGTTGAAGAGTCCTACCAACGTACCGGGCAGCACAATTCCGGCACTCAAAGAGATAAACCAAATGGCTTGAAATTATTATTATTATTATTATTATTATTATTATTATTATTATTAAAAGGAGAAAGGGAAAAGGACATATGGAAACGAGTTAAGAGTAACTCTCCACCACTGTAACTAGATACTATATACAGTCAGAAAGTGCAACAACTAGGCACAAAACTGACAGAGTACTGAGACATTCGACGTCCTGACACCTAGCTTCAACACATCTCCGTAGCGCTAACCGACAGCCTTCCAACTTGGAAGGTTCGAGGTTATGGAAAGACCAAAGAGGGGAAGGCAAGCGCAACGAAAACGAGCACAAGCTACAGTCCCAACGGAACAAAGAATGTCGATTGTCACTGGACGATGACGAGACCAGTAGGCGATTTGACAAAGCGGTCTAACTTTTCAAGTTTCAAATTGCACACCTGATGAGCCGTCACGAACCATACGGCGAAACGTACGTCGTGTGAAACAACTTGTTTTGTAGTTAACTAGTCCATCACAATGTCATGCATGAGGAGTACTGTAGGAGTTTAGATTTCGGCTTGTACAATTCGTTCTCGCAAAGCTTCCCCCTTCTTAACTTATCTTTGATATTTTTGACCCACCCAAGTTGGGTGGTGTGCTGCTTTGCTGCTTCGAATTGTAGTTAGACCGCTTTGTCAAATCGCCTACTGGTCTCGTCATCGTCCAGTGACAATCGACATTCTTTGTTCCGTTGGGACTGTAGCTTGTGCTCGTTTTCGTTGCGCTTGCCTTCCCCTCTTTGGTCTTTCCATAACCTCGAACCTTCCAAGTTGGAAGGCTGTCGGTTAGCGCTACGGAGATGTGTTGAAGCTAGGTGTCAGGACGTCGAATGTCTCAGTACTCTGTCAGTTTTGTGCCTAGTTGTTGCACTTTCTGACTGTATATAGTATCTAGTTACAGTGGTGGAGAGTTACTCTTAACTCGTTTCCATATGTCCTTTTCCCTTTCTCCTTTTATTATTGGCTCAATACCCGAGTTTCAAATTATTATTATTATTATTATTATTATTATTATTATTATTATTATTATTATTATTATTATTATTATTATTATTATTATTATTATTATTATTATTATTATTATTATTATTATTATTATTATTATTATTATTATTATTATTATTATTATTTGACACTTGACTGACTCACGACTGCCATCCGGAGCACACCAGGAGCACGTCGCACCTTCCGCTCGGCAAACCTGAAAGAAAGCACCACTCCCTGCTCAATACACAGTGTTTCGGGGAATTCACCCCTCATCAGTTGAGCTTGAGTAGGCTGAGGAAGATTGTGCCTGAAAAGCACCACTTATATACTGCTCTCCAGGCCAAACCATCACCAGGGATACAAACTTACAGAGACGCTTTGTTTCCAGCGCGACAAACACCTCGTGAAGCCCCAGGTAGCAGCGTGAGTCAGAGTCGCTCATGGAGTTGTGCTAAACAGACGTTGAGAGCCAGTATAGCTATTCACAACGCTGTCACCTCCAACAACTAGTCGCACGTCCGCGTGAGGGACAACAATACGAACTTAGAAGTTGCGACTTCGGCGGTAATGTCATGAAGTTGGTTGCTCCAACGAGGAGCACACGCTTCTTGCCGAACTTGACACTTGACTGACTCACGACTGCCATCCGGAGCACACCAGGAGCACGTCGCACCTTCCGCTCGGCAAACCTGAAAGAAAGCACCACTCCCTGCTCAATACACAGTGTTTCGGGGAATTCACCCCTCATCAGTTGAGCTTGAGTAGGCTGAGGAAGATTGTGCCTGAAAAGCACCACTTATATACTGCTCTCCAGGCCAAACCATCACCAGGGATACAAACTTACAGAGACGCTTTGTTTCCAGCGCGACAAACACCTCGTGAAGCCCCAGGTAGCAGCGTGAGTCAGAGTCGCTCATGGAGTTGTGCTAAACAGACGTTGAGAGCCAGTATAGCTATTCACAACGCTGTCACCTCCAACAACTAGTCGCACGTCCGCGTGAGGGACAACAATACGAACTTAGAAGTTGCGACTTCGGCGGTAATGTCATGAAGTTGGTTGCTCCAACGAGGAGCACACGCTTCTTGCCGAACTTGACACTTGACTGACTCACGACTGCCATCCGGAGCACACCAGGAGCACGTCGCACCTTCCGCTCGGCAAACCTGAAAGAAAGCACCACTCCCTGCTCAATACACAGTGTTTCGGGGAATTCACCCCTCATCAGTTGAGCTTGAGTAGGCTGAGGAAGATTGTGCCTGAAAAGCACCACTTATATACTGCTCTCCAGGCCAAACCATCACCAGGGATACAAACTTACAGAGACGCTTTGTTTCCAGCGCGACAAACACCTCGTGAAGCCCCAGGTAGCAGCGTGAGTCAGAGTCGCTCATGGAGTTGTGCTAAACAGACGTTGAGAGCCAGTATAGCTATTCACAACGCTGTCACCTCCAACAACTAGTCGCACGTCCGCGTGAGGGACAACAATACGAACTTAGAAGTTGCGACTTCGGCGGTAATGTCATGAAGTTGGTTGCTCCAACGAGGAGCACACGCTTCTTGCCGAACTTGACACTTGACTGACTCACGACTGCCATCCGGAGCACACCAGGAGCACGTCGCACCTTCCGCTCGGCAAACCTGAAAGAAAGCACCACTCCCTGCTCAATACACAGTGTTTCGGGGAATTCACCCCTCATCAGTTGAGCTTGAGTAGGCTGAGGAAGATTGTGCCTGAAAAGCACCACTTATATACTGCTCTCCAGGCCAAACCATCACCAGGGATACAAACTTACAGAGACGCTTTGTTTCCAGCGCGACAAACACCTCGTGAAGCCCCAGGTAGCAGCGTGAGTCAGAGTCGCTCATGGAGTTGTGCTAAACAGACGTTGAGAGCCAGTATAGCTATTCACAACGCTGTCACCTCCAACAACTAGTCGCACGTCCGCGTGAGGGACAACAATACGAACTTAGAAGTTGCGACTTCGGCGGTAATGTCATGAAGTTGGTT
Organism: Sycon ciliatum; assembly: GCF_964019385.1. NCBI lineage: Eukaryota > Metazoa > Porifera > Calcarea > Leucosolenida > Sycettidae > Sycon > Sycon ciliatum. Next base: position 16,831,567 of record NC_088649.1, on the reverse strand, counting down.
GCTCCAACGAGGAGCACACGCTTCTTGCCGAACTTGACACTTGACTGACTCACGACTGCCATCCGGAGCACACCAGGAGCACGTCGCACCTTCCGCTCGGCAAACCTGAAAGAAAGCACCACTCCCTGCTCTTCATGACATTACCGCCGAAGTCGCAACTTCTAAGTTCGTATTGTTGTCCCTCACGCGGACGTGCGACTAGTTGTTGGAGGTGACAGCGTTGTGAATAGCTATACTGGCTCTCAACGTCTGTTTAGCACAACTCCATGAGCGACTCTGACTCACGCTGCTACCTGGGGCTTCACGAGGTGTTTGTCGCGCTGGAAACAAAGCGTCTCTGTAAGTTTGTATCCCTGGTGATGGTTTGGCCTGGAGAGCAGTATATAAGTGGTGCTTTTCAGGCACAATCTTCCTCAGCCTACTCAAGCTCAACTGATGAGGGGTGAATTCCCCGAAACACTGTGTATTGAGCAGGGAGTGGTGCTTTCTTTCAGGTTTGCCGAGCGGAAGGTGCGACGTGCTCCTGGTGTGCTCCGGATGGCAGTCGTGAGTCAGTCAAGTGTCAAGTTCGGCAAGAAGCGTGTGCTCCTCGTTGGAGCAACCAACTTCATGACATTACCGCCGAAGTCGCAACTTCTAAGTTCGTATTATTATTATTATTATTATTATTATTATTATTATTATTATTATTATTATTATTATCAGACTTTTCCCGTTTGTCTCTTTCCCTCAAACCAGTTAATATTTTATGACTTGGGGCTCCCCGCGTGCTAGTTTGTACGTGAAGTGTGTGGGTTACAGTGAGGGCTGCGTCCCACCCGCCTGTGTGGATTCACAGGAAGTGTGAGTTACGAAGTCTGAAGAAAATGTTGAACGGCCTCTGCTGGGATGACGACTACACCATAGCTCAGTGGTTAGAGCATCGCTGGCTACAAGCGAGGGTCCCTGGTTCGAGTCCTGGTGGTGACAGTCAATTTTTTCTTCAGACTTTTCCCGTTTGTCTCTTTCCCTCAAACCAGTTAATATTTTATGACTTGGGGCTCCCCGCGTGCTAGTTTGTACGTGAAGTGTGTGGGTTACAGTGAGGGCTGCGTCCCACCCGCCTGTGTGGATTCACAGGAAGTGTGAGTTACGAAGTCTGAAGAAAATGTTGAACGGCCTCTGCTGGGATGACGACTACACCATAGCTCAGTGGTTAGAGCATCGCTGGCTACAAGCGAGGGTCCCTGGTTCGAGTCCTGGTGGTGACAGTCAATTTTTTCTTCAGACTTTTCCCGTTTGTCTCTTTCCCTCAAACCAGTTAATATTTTATGACTTGGGGCTCCCCGCGTGCTAGTTTGTACGTGAAGTGTGTGGGTTACAGTGAGGGCTGCGTCCCACCCGCCTGTGTGGATTCACAGGAAGTGTGAGTTACGAAGTCTGAAGAAAATGTTGAACGGCCTCTGCTGGGATGACGACTACACCATGTACCATAGCTCAGTGGTTAGAGCATCGCTGGCTACAAGCGAGGGTCCCTGGTTCGAGTCCTGGTGGTGACAGTCAATTTTTTCTTCAGACTTTTCCCGTTTGTCTCTTTCCCTCAAACCAGTTAATATTTTATGACTTGGGGCTCCCCGCGTGCTAGTTTGTACGTGAAGTGTGTGGGTTACAGTGAGGGCTGCGTCCCACCCGCCTGTGTGGATTCACAGGAAGTGTGAGTTACGAAGTCTGAAGAAAATGTTGAACGGCCTCTGCTGGGATGACGACTACACCATAGCTCAGTGGTTAGAGCATCGCTGGCTACAAGCGAGGGTCCCTGGTTCGAGTCCTGGTGGTGACAGTCAATTTTTTCTTCAGACTTTTCCCGTTTGTCTCTTTCCCTCAAACCAGTTAATATTTTATGACTTGGGGCTCCCCGCGTGCTAGTTTGTACGTGAAGTGTGTGGGTTACAGTGAGGGCTGCGTCCCACCCGCCTGTGTGGATTCACAGGAAGTGTGAGTTACGAAGTCTGAAGAAAATGTTGAACGGCCTCTGCTGGGATGACGACTACACCATGTACCATAGCTCAGTGGTTAGAGCATCGCTGGCTACAAGCGAGGGTCCCTGGTTCGAGTCCTGGTGGTGACAGTCAATTTTTTCTTCAGACTTTTCCCGTTTGTCTCTTTCCCTCAAACCAGTTAATATTTTATGACTTGGGGCTCCCCGCGTGCTAGTTTGTACGTGAAGTGTGTGGGTTACAGTGAGGGCTGCGTCCCACCCGCCTGTGTGGATTCACAGGAAGTGTGAGTTACGAAGTCTGAAGAAAATGTTGAACGGCCTCTGCTGGGATGACGACTACACCATAGCTCAGTGGTTAGAGCATCGCTGGCTACAAGCGAGGGTCCCTGGTTCGAGTCCTGGTGGTGACAGTCAATTTTTTCTTCAGACTTTTCCCGTTTGTCTCTTTCCCTCAAACCAGTTAATATTTTATGACTTGGGGCTCCCCGCGTGCTAGTTTGTACGTGAAGTGTGTGGGTTACAGTGAGGGCTGCGTCCCACCCGCCTGTGTGGATTCACAGGAAGTGTGAGTTACGAAGTCTGAAGAAAATGTTGAACGGCCTCTGCTGGGATGACGACTACACCATAGCTCAGTGGTTAGAGCATCGCTGGCTACAAGCGAGGGTCCCTGGTTCGAGTCCTGGTGGTGACAGTCAATTTTTTCTTCAGACTTTTCCCGTTTGTCTCTTTCCCTCAAACCAGTTAATATTTTATGACTTGGGGCTCCCCGCGTGCTAGTTTGTACGTGAAGTGTGTGGGTTACAGTGAGGGCTGCGTCCCACCCGCCTGTGTGGATTCACAGGAAGTGTGAGTTACGAAGTCTGAAGAAAATGTTGAACGGCCTCTGCTGGGATGACGACTACACCATAGCTCAGTGGTTAGAGCATCGCTGGCTACAAGCGAGGGTCCCTGTTTCGAGTCCTGGTGGTGACAGTCAATTTTTTCTTCAGACTTTTCCCGTTTGTCTCTTTCCCTCAAACCAGTTAATATTATTGTTATTATTATTATTATTATTATTATTATTATTGTAAAATAGAAAAGGACATATGGATACGAGTTTAGAGTAACTCTCCATCACTGTAACATGATACTATATACAGTCAGAAAGTGCAATAACTAGGCACAAAACTGACAGAGTACTGAGACATTCGACGTCCTGACACCTAACTTTAACACATCTCCGTAGCGCTAACCGACAGCCTTCCAACTTGGAAGGTTCAAGGTTATGGAAAAGACCAAAGAGGGGAAGGCAAGCGCAACGAAAACGAGCAAAAGCCACAGTCCCAACGGAACAAAGAATGTCGATTGTTACTTTGTCAAATATCGTACTGGTCTCGTCATCGTCCAGTAACAATCGACATTCTTTGTTCCGTTGGGACTGTGGCTTTTGCTCGTTTTCGTTGCGCTTGCCTTCCCCTCTTTGGTCTTTTCCATAACCTTGAACCTTCCAAGTTGGAAGGCTGTCGGTTAGCGCTACGGAGATGTGTTAAAGTTAGGTGTCAGGACGTCGAATGTCTCAGTACTCTGTCAGTTTTGTGCCTAGTTATTGCACTTTCTGACTGTATATAGTATCATGTTACAGTGATGGAGAGTTACTCTAAACTCGTATCCATATGTCCTTTTCTATTTTACATTTATTTATGGCTCAACATCCGAGTTTCAAATTGCACACCTGATGAGCCGTCACGAACCATACGGCGAAACGTACGTCGTGTGAAACAACGTGTTTTGTAGTCAACTAGTCCATCACAATGTCATGCATGAGGAGTACTGTAGGAGTTTGGCTTTCGGCTTGTACAATTCGTTTTCGCAAAGCTTCCCTTTCTTTACTTATCTTTGATATTTATGACCCACCCAAGTTGGGTGGTGTGCTGCTTTGCTGCTTCGAATTGTAGTTAGACCGCTTTGTCAAATATCGTACTGGTCTCGTCATCGTCCAGTAACAATCGACATTCTTTGTTCCGTTGGGACTGTGGCTTTTGCTCGTTTTCGTTGCGCTTGCCTTCCCCTCTTTGGTCTTTTCCATAACCTTGAACCTTCCAAGTTGGAAGGCTGTCGGTTAGCGCTACGGAGATGTGTTAAAGTTAGGTGTCAGGACGTCGAATGTCTCAGTACTCTGTCAGTTTTGTGCCTAGTTATTGCACTTTCTGACTGTATATAGTATCATGTTACAGTGATGGAGAGTTACTCTAAACTCGTATCCATATGTCCTTTTCTATTTTACATTTATTTATGGCTCAACATCCGAGTTTCAAATTGCACACCTGATGAGCCGTCACGAACCATACGGCGAAACGTACGTCGTGTGAAACAACGTGTTTTGTAGTCAACTAGTCCATCACAATGTCATGCATGAGGAGTACTGTAGGAGTTTGGCTTTCGGCTTGTACAATTCGTTTTCGCAAAGCTTCCCTTTCTTTACTTATCTTTGATATTTATGACCCACCCAAGTTGGGTGGTGTGCTGCTTTGCTGCTTCGAATTGTAGTTAGACCGCTTTGTCAAATATCGTACTGGTCTCGTCATCGTCCAGTAACAATCGACATTCTTTGTTCCGTTGGGACTGTGGCTTTTGCTCGTTTTCGTTGCGCTTGCCTTCCCCTCTTTGGTCTTTTCCATAACCTTGAACCTTCCAAGTTGGAAGGCTGTCGGTTAGCGCTACGGAGATGTGTTAAAGTTAGGTGTCAGGACGTCGAATGTCTCAGTACTCTGTCAGTTTTGTGCCTAGTTATTGCACTTTCTGACTGTATATAGTATCATGTTACAGTGATGGAGAGTTACTCTAAACTCGTATCCATATGTCCTTTTCTATTTTACATTTATTTATGGCTCAACATCCGAGTTTCAAATTGCACACCTGATGAGCCGTCACGAACCATACGGCGAAACGTACGTCGTGTGAAACAACGTGTTTTGTAGTCAACTAGTCCATCACAATGTCATGCATGAGGAGTACTGTAGGAGTTTGGCTTTCGGCTTGTACAATTCGTTTTCGCAAAGCTTCCCTTTCTTTACTTATCTTTGATATTTATGACCCACCCAAGTTGGGTGGTGTGCTGCTTTGCTGCTTCGAATTGTAGTTAGACCGCTTTGTCAAATATCGTACTGGTCTCGTCATCGTCCAGTAACAATCGACATTCTTTGTTCCGTTGGGACTGTGGCTTTTGCTCGTTTTCGTTGCGCTTGCCTTCCCCTCTTTGGTCTTTTCCATAACCTTGAACCTTCCAAGTTGGAAGGCTGTCGGTTAGCGCTACGGAGATGTGTTAAAGTTAGGTGTCAGGACGTCGAATGTCTCAGTACTCTGTCAGTTTTGTGCCTAGTTATTGCACTTTCTGACTGTATATAGTATCATGTTACAGTGATGGAGAGTTACTCTAAACTCGTATCCATATGTCCTTTTCTATTTTACATTTATTTATGGCTCAACATCCGAGTTTCAAATTGCACACCTGATGAGCCGTCACGAACCATACGGCGAAACGTACGTCGTGTGAAACAACGTGTTTTGTAGTCAACTAGTCCATCACAATGTCATGCATGAGGAGTACTGTAGGAGTTTGGCTTTCGGCTTGTACAATTCGTTTTCGCAAAGCTTCCCTTTCTTTACTTATCTTTGATATTTATGACCCACCCAAGTTGGGTGGTGTGCTGCTTTGCTGCTTCGAATTGTAGTTAGACCGCTTTGTCAAATATCGTACTGGTCTCGTCATCGTCCAGTAACAATCGACATTCTTTGTTCCGTTGGGACTGTGGCTTTTGCTCGTTTTCGTTGCGCTTGCCTTCCCCTCTTTGGTCTTTTCCATAACCTTGAACCTTCCAAGTTGGAAGGCTGTCGGTTAGCGCTACGGAGATGTGTTAAAGTTAGGTGTCAGGACGTCGAATGTCTCAGTACTCTGTCAGTTTTGTGCCTAGTTATTGCACTTTCTGACTGTATATAGTATCATGTTACAGTGATGGAGAGTTACTCTAAACTCGTATCCATATGTCCTTTTCTATTTTACATTTATTTATGGCTCAACATCCGAGTTTCAAATTATTATTATTATAATTTATTATTATTATTATTATTATTATTATTATTATTATTATTATTATTATTATTCGAACTTAGAAGTTGCGACTTCGGCGGTAATAGTCATGAAGTTGATTGTTCCAACTAGGAACACACGCTTCTTGCCGAACTTGACACTTGACACTTGACTGACTCACGACTGCCATCCGGAGCACACGAGGAGCACGTCGCACCTTCCACTCGGCAAACCTGCAAGAAAGCACCACTCCCTGCTCAATACACGGTGTTTCGGGGAATTCACCCCTCATCAGTTGAGCTTGAGTAGGCTGAGGAAGATTGTGCCTGAAAAGCACCACTTATATACTGCTCTCCAGGCCAAACTATCACCAGGGATACAAACTTACAGAGACGCTTTGTTTCCAGCGCGACAAACACCTCGTGAAGCTCCAGGTAGCAGCGTGAGTCAGAGCCGCTCATGCTACCTGGAGCTTCACGAGGTGTTTGTCGCGCTGGAAACAAAGCGTCTCTGTAAGTTTGTATCCCTGGTGATGGTTTGGCCTGGAGAGCAGTATATAAGTGGTGCTTTTCAGGCACAATCTTCCTCAGCCTACTCAAGCTCAACTGATGAGGGGTGAATTCCCCGAAACACCGTGTATTGAGCAGGGAGTGGTGCTTTCTTGCAGGTTTGCCGAGTGGAAGGTGCGACGTGCTCCTCGTGTGCTCCGGATGGCAGTCGTGAGTCAGTCAAGTGTCAAGTTCGGCAAGAAGCGTGTGTTCCTAGTTGGAACAATCAACATTATTATTATTATTATTATTATTATTATTTGAAACTCGGGTATTGAGCCAATAATAATCGACTTGTACAATTCGTTCTCGCAAAGCTTCCCCCTTCTTAACTTATCTTTGATATTTTTGACCCACCCAAGTTGGGTGGTGTGCTGCTTTGCTGCTTCGAATTGTAGTTAGACCGCTTTGTCAAATCGCCTACTGGTCTCGTCATCGTCCAGTGACAATCGACATTCTTTGTTCCGTTGAGACTGTAGCTTGTGCTCGTTTTCGTTGCGCTTGCCTTCCCCTCTTTGGTCTTTCCATAACCTTGAACCTTCCAAGTTGGAAGGCTGTCGGTTAGCGCTACGGAGATGTGTTGAAGCTAGGTGTCAGGACGTCGAATGTCTCAGTACTCTGTCAGTTTTGTGCCTAGTTGTTGCACTTTCTGACTGTATATAGTATCTAGTTACAGTGGTGGAGAGTTACTCTTAACTCGTTTCCATAATTATGTCCTTTTCCTTTCTACTATTATTATTATTATTATTATTATTGTGGAAGAGAAAAGGACATATGGATACGAGTTAAGAGTAACTCTCCATCACTGTAACATGATCCTATATACAGTCAGAAAGTGCAATAACTAGGCACAAAACTGACAGAGTACTGAAACATTCGACGTCCTGACACCTAGCTTCAACACATCTCCGTAGCGCTAACCGACAGCCTTCCAACTTGGAAGGTTCAAGGTTATGGAAAAGACCAAAGAGGGGAAGGCAAGCGCAACGAAAACGAGCAAAAGCTACAGTCCCAACGGAACAAAGAATGTCGATTGTTACTGGACGATGACGAGACCAGTACGATATTTGACAAAGCGGTCTAACTACAATTCGAAGCAGCAAAGCAGCACACCACCCAACTTGGGTGGGTCATAAATATCAAAGATAAGTAAAGAAAGGGAAGCTTTGCGAAAACGAATTGTACAAGCCGAAAGCCAAACTCCTACAGTACTCCTCATGCATGACAATGTTACAGTGATGGAGAGTTACTCTTAACTCGTATCCATATGTCCTTTTCTCTTCCACATTTATTTATGGCTCAACATCCGAGTTTCAAATTATTATTATTATTATTATTATATATTGGGGCTCCCCGCGTGCTAGTTTGTACGTGAAGTGTGTGGGTTACAGTGAGGGCTGCGTCCCACCCGCCTGTGTGGATTCACAGGAAGTGTGAGTTACGAAGTCTGAAGAAAATGTTGAACGGTCTCTGCTGGGATGACGACTACACCATAGCTCAGTGGTTAGAGCATCGCTGGCTACAAGCGAGGGTCCCTGGTTCGAGTCCTGGTGGTGACAGTCAATTTTTTCTTCAGACTTTTCCCGTTTGTCTCTTTCCCTCAAACCAGTTAATATTTTATGACTTGGGGCTCCCCGCGTGCTAGTTTGTACGTGAAGTGTGTGGGTTACAGTGAGGGCTGCGTCCCACCCGCCTGTGTGGATTCACAGGAAGTGTGAGTTACGAAGTCTGAAGAAAATGTTGAACGGCCTCTGCTGGGATGACGACTACACCATAGCTCAGTGGTTAGAGCATCGCTGGCTACAAGCGAGGGTCCCTGTTTCGAGTCCTGGTGGTGACAGTCAATTTTTTCTTCAGACTTTTCCCGTTTGTCTCTTTCCCTCAAACCAGTTAATATTATTGTTATTATTATTATTATTATTATTATTATTGTAAAATAGAAAAGGACATATGGATACGAGTTTAGAGTAACTCTCCATCACTGTAACATGATACTATATACAGTCAGAAAGTGCAATAACTAGGCACAAAACTGACAGAGTACTGAGACATTCGACGTCCTGACACCTAACTTTAACACATCTCCGTAGCGCTAACCGACAGCCTTCCAACTTGGAAGGTTCAAGGTTATGGAAAAGACCAAAGAGGGGAAGGCAAGCGCAACGAAAACGAGCAAAAGCCACAGTCCCAACGGAACAAAGAATGTCGATTGTTACTTTGTCAAATATCGTACTGGTCTCGTCATCGTCCAGTAACAATCGACATTCTTTGTTCCGTTGGGACTGTGGCTTTTGCTCGTTTTCGTTGCGCTTGCCTTCCCCTCTTTGGTCTTTTCCATAACCTTGAACCTTCCAAGTTGGAAGGCTGTCGGTTAGCGCTACGGAGATGTGTTAAAGTTAGGTGTCAGGACGTCGAATGTCTCAGTACTCTGTCAGTTTTGTGCCTAGTTATTGCACTTTCTGACTGTATATAGTATCATGTTACAGTGATGGAGAGTTACTCTAAACTCGTATCCATATGTCCTTTTCTATTTTACATTTATTTATGGCTCAACATCCGAGTTTCAAATTGCACACCTGATGAGCCGTCACGAACCATACGGCGAAACGTACGTCGTGTGAAACAACGTGTTTTGTAGTCAACTAGTCCATCACAATGTCATGCATGAGGAGTACTGTAGGAGTTTGGCTTTCGGCTTGTACAATTCGTTTTCGCAAAGCTTCCCTTTCTTTACTTATCTTTGATATTTATGACCCACCCAAGTTGGGTGGTGTGCTGCTTTGCTGCTTCGAATTGTAGTTAGACCGCTTTGTCAAATATCGTACTGGTCTCGTCATCGTCCAGTAACAATCGACATTCTTTGTTCCGTTGGGACTGTGGCTTTTGCTCGTTTTCGTTGCGCTTGCCTTCCCCTCTTTGGTCTTTTCCATAACCTTGAACCTTCCAAGTTGGAAGGCTGTCGGTTAGCGCTACGGAGATGTGTTAAAGTTAGGTGTCAGGACGTCGAATGTCTCAGTACTCTGTCAGTTTTGTGCCTAGTTATTGCACTTTCTGACTGTATATAGTATCATGTTACAGTGATGGAGAGTTACTCTAAACTCGTATCCATATGTCCTTTTCTATTTTACATTTATTTATGGCTCAACATCCGAGTTTCAAATTGCACACCTGATGAGCCGTCACGAACCATACGGCGAAACGTACGTCGTGTGAAACAACGTGTTTTGTAGTCAACTAGTCCATCACAATGTCATGCATGAGGAGTACTGTAGGAGTTTGGCTTTCGGCTTGTACAATTCGTTTTCGCAAAGCTTCCCTTTCTTTACTTATCTTTGATATTTATGACCCACCCAAGTTGGGTGGTGTGCTGCTTTGCTGCTTCGAATTGTAGTTAGACCGCTTTGTCAAATATCGTACTGGTCTCGTCATCGTCCAGTAACAATCGACATTCTTTGTTCCGTTGGGACTGTGGCTTTTGCTCGTTTTCGTTGCGCTTGCCTTCCCCTCTTTGGTCTTTTCCATAACCTTGAACCTTCCAAGTTGGAAGGCTGTCGGTTAGCGCTACGGAGATGTGTTAAAGTTAGGTGTCAGGACGTCGAATGTCTCAGTACTCTGTCAGTTTTGTGCCTAGTTATTGCACTTTCTGACTGTATATAGTATCATGTTACAGTGATGGAGAGTTACTCTAAACTCGTATCCATATGTCCTTTTCTATTTTACATTTATTTATGGCTCAACATCCGAGTTTCAAATTGCACACCTGATGAGCCGTCACGAACCATACGGCGAAACGTACGTCGTGTGAAACAACGTGTTTTGTAGTCAACTAGTCCATCACAATGTCATGCATGAGGAGTACTGTAGGAGTTTGGCTTTCGGCTTGTACAATTCGTTTTCGCAAAGCTTCCCTTTCTTTACTTATCTTTGATATTTATGACCCACCCAAGTTGGGTGGTGTGCTGCTTTGCTGCTTCGAATTGTAGTTAGACCGCTTTGTCAAATATCGTACTGGTCTCGTCATCGTCCAGTAACAATCGACATTCTTTGTTCCGTTGGGACTGTGGCTTTTGCTCGTTTTCGTTGCGCTTGCCTTCCCCTCTTTGGTCTTTTCCATAACCTTGAACCTTCCAAGTTGGAAGGCTGTCGGTTAGCGCTACGGAGATGTGTTAAAGTTAGGTGTCAGGACGTCGAATGTCTCAGTACTCTGTCAGTTTTGTGCCTAGTTATTGCACTTTCTGACTGTATATAGTATCATGTTACAGTGATGGAGAGTTACTCTAAACTCGTATCCATATGTCCTTTTCTATTTTACATTTATTTATGGCTCAACATCCGAGTTTCAAATTGCACACCTGATGAGCCGTCACGAACCATACGGCGAAACGTACGTCGTGTGAAACAACGTGTTTTGTAGTCAACTAGTCCATCACAATGTCATGCATGAGGAGTACTGTAGGAGTTTGGCTTTCGGCTTGTACAATTCGTTTTCGCAAAGCTTCCCTTTCTTTACTTATCTTTGATATTTATGACCCACCCAAGTTGGGTGGTGTGCTGCTTTGCTGCTTCGAATTGTAGTTAGACCGCTTTGTCAAATATCGTACTGGTCTCGTCATCGTCCAGTAACAATCGACATTCTTTGTTCCGTTGGGACTGTGGCTTTTGCTCGTTTTCGTTGCGCTTGCCTTCCCCTCTTTGGTCTTTTCCATAACCTTGAACCTTCCAAGTTGGAAGGCTGTCGGTTAGCGCTACGGAGATGTGTTAAAGTTAGGTGTCAGGACGTCGAATGTCTCAGTACTCTGTCAGTTTTGTGCCTAGTTATTGCACTTTCTGACTGTATATAGTATCATGTTACAGTGATGGAGAGTTACTCTAAACTCGTATCCATATGTCCTTTTCTATTTTACATTTATTTATGGCTCAACATCCGAGTTTCAAATTATTATTATTATAATTTATTATTATTATTATTATTATTATTATTATTATTATTATTATTATTATTATTATTATTCGAACTTAGAAGTTGCGACTTCGGCGGTAATAGTCATGAAGTTGATTGTTCCAACTAGGAACACACGCTTCTTGCCGAACTTGACACTTGACACTTGACTGACTCACGACTGCCATCCGGAGCACACGAGGAGCACGTCGCACCTTCCACTCGGCAAACCTGCAAGAAAGCACCACTCCCTGCTCAATACACGGTGTTTCGGGGAATTCACCCCTCATCAGTTGAGCTTGAGTAGGCTGAGGAAGATTGTGCCTGAAAAGCACCACTTATATACTGCTCTCCAGGCCAAACCATCACCAGGGATACAAACTTACAGAGACGCTTTGTTTCCAGCGCGACAAACACCTCGTGAAGCTCCAGGTAGCAGCGTGAGTCAGAGCCGCTCATGCTACCTGGAGCTTCACGAGGTGTTTGTCGCGCTGGAAACAAAGCGTCTCTGTAAGTTTGTATCCCTGGTGATGGTTTGGCCTGGAGAGCAGTATATAAGTGGTGCTTTTCAGGCACAATCTTCCTCAGCCTACTCAAGCTCAACTGATGAGGGGTGAATTCCCCGAAACACCGTGTATTGAGCAGGGAGTGGTGCTTTCTTGCAGGTTTGCCGAGTGGAAGGTGCGACGTGCTCCTCGTGTGCTCCGGATGGCAGTCGTGAGTCAGTCAAGTGTCAAGTTCGGCAAGAAGCGTGTGTTCCTAGTTGGAACAATCAACATTATTATTATTATTATTATTATTATTATTTGAAACTCGGGTATTGAGCCAATAATAATCGACTTGTACAATTCGTTCTCGCAAAGCTTCCCCCTTCTTAACTTATCTTTGATATTTTTGACCCACCCAAGTTGGGTGGTGTGCTGCTTTGCTGCTTCGAATTGTAGTTAGACCGCTTTGTCAAATCGCCTACTGGTCTCGTCATCGTCCAGTGACAATCGACATTCTTTGTTCCGTTGAGACTGTAGCTTGTGCTCGTTTTCGTTGCGCTTGCCTTCCCCTCTTTGGTCTTTCCATAACCTTGAACCTTCCAAGTTGGAAGGCTGTCGGTTAGCGCTACGGAGATGTGTTGAAGCTAGGTGTCAGGACGTCGAATGTCTCAGTACTCTGTCAGTTTTGTGCCTAGTTGTTGCACTTTCTGACTGTATATAGTATCTAGTTACAGTGGTGGAGAGTTACTCTTAACTCGTTTCCATAATTATGTCCTTTTCCTTTCTACTATTATTATTATTATTATTATTATTATTATTATTATATATTGGGGCTCCCCGCGTGCTAGTTTGTACGTGAAGTGTGTGGGTTACAGTGAGGGCTGCGTCCCACCCGCCTGTGTGGATTCACAGGAAGTGTGAGTTACGAAGTCTGAAGAAAATGTTGAACGGTCTCTGCTGGGATGACGACTACACCATAGCTCAGTGGTTAGAGCATCGCTGGCTACAAGCGAGGGTCCCTGGTTCGAGTCCTGGTGGTGACAGTCAATTTTTTCTTCAGACTTTTCCCGTTTGTCTCTTTCCCTCAAACCAGTTAATATTTTATGACTTGGGGCTCCCCGCGTGCTAGTTTGTACGTGAAGTGTGTGGGTTACAGTGAGGGCTGCGTCCCACCCGCCTGTGTGGATTCACAGGAAGTGTGAGTTACGAAGTCTGAAGAAAATGTTGAACGGTCTCTGCTGGGATGACGACTACACCATAGCTCAGTGGTTAGAGCATCGCTGGCTACAAGCGAGGGTCCCTGGTTCGAGTCCTGGTGGTGACAGTCAATTTTTTCTTCAGACTTTTCCCGTTTGTCTCTTTCCCTCAAACCAGTTAATATTATTATTATTATTATTATTATTATTATTATTATTATTTTAATATGGCAATAAGTAGGACGAGCTGAAGCGACATGTGGACTACTTTATTAACAATGTAAGCGATGGAGACGATGCAAGAAACAACCTAAAGGGTAAGGAAAAATACATGTAAGAAGAAAAAGGGCAATGGAAAAAAAAAGATGATTCGAACAAGTTTTCGTACAACACTCTTCAGGAATCACCGTTGTACTAAAGAACAAAATGAGAACAAAGGAAATGATATAGCAATCAAGGTAGGGTGACACGATACAATGACAGCACTAGAATATCGAGGTGCGATTTCTCACAAAAGTGTGCAGAAAACAAGGGTATACAAGTAAGAACTAAGCGTGACAAGTGTGCATCAGCAACAAAAAACAAAAAAGTGAGAACGAATGATAATAATAACAATAATAAACAAGAAGGTGACAAAACACATTTAGGCACAAGTGGCAACAACGTTGCCACACTACACAACAGAACATTATTTGAACAATTTTAGGGTAATAACACTATCTTTCTGGACACACAAATTCGGCTTATGAATGCGCTGACAAACAGCTTCCAAAACTTGTAACTGCAAAAGATAACCATGACGAGCACGGCACAAAACAGAAAAACCCTTACCCTTGTTATACCCTTGTTTTCTGCACACTTTTGTGAGAAATCGCACCTCGATATTCTAGTGCTGTCATTGTATCGTGTCACCCTACCTTGATTGCTATATCATTTCCTTTGTTCTCATTTTGTTCTTTAGTACAACGGTGATTCCTGAAGAGTGTTGTACGAAAACTTGTTCGAATCATCTTTTTTTTCCATTGCCCTTTTTCTTCTTACATGTATTTTTCCTTACCCTTTAGGTTGTTTCTTGCATCGTCTCCATCGCTTACATTGTTAATAAAGTAGTCCACATGTCGCTTCAGCTCGTCCTACTTATTGCCATATTAAAATTATTGTCTCCTCGTCGAATTTTTAAATTATTATTATTATTATTATTATTATTATTATTATTATTATTATTATTATTATTATTATTATTATTATTATTATTATTATTATTATTATTATTATTATTATTATTATTATTATTACACAAAGGCACACAATGAAAACCTTGGCAAATTTATTCCGTTGTGACTCCGAGTTTCATGGCTGAACCAATCATCAGACAACGATAATGGAATAGGAGGCAGCGCTGGTATATCTAAGTGGAGAGAGGTGTGATAATACGATAGCGAGAGGAGTAATCGCGTGAATGTATACAGGGACGGGCTATTTCAGAGGCAGATGCAGTAGGCGCAGGTCTAGCACTAACAAGTACGCGCTTAATGTCGCTCACACACCACACACACACACACACACACACACATACTAACACGCACACACATAGTAACACCCCCACACACATACACACATACACACATACACGCACACACTAACACACACATACACTCACCCACAACACCCTAACTTGCACACGGGCGCACGCACACACAGGACACCCACCCACCCACAACACCCTAACTCGCACACGCACAAACACACGCACACACGCATATACACACACCTATAGACACATGTTTCATTGTGTGCCTTTGTGTACGCCGCTCTGCCTGAATCAGGCATTGAGCACTCTTGCAGAACCAAAGCATATTGCCTCTGTGTATTATTATTATTATTATTATTATTATTATTATTATTATTATTATTATTATTATTATTATTATTATTATTATTATTATTTAAATAGGCGTCGAGGCGACAATAGTTTTAGAATTGCGATCAACAGAACGAGCTGAACCGACATTTTCACAAAGGCTTTTATTGTATTCAAAAAACGAGTGTATACGAAGGCAGTGAAGAACATGGAAGAAAGTGCTTTCGCAGTTTTTCCTGTTATTACCTTAGTGCTAGGATTATCATTTTCATAGGTGTTGTTTCTTCTCACTCCATTTCTCTTTATTAGTATCTTTCTGGATTGTTTTTCATTAGTACAACGTAGCTTCCTGAGGAGTGTTGTGCGAAAACTAGTTCGAAGTACAATTTTTGTTCATCATTTCTTCCACATCACATTTTTTCTTTCTTCCATGTTCTTCACTGCCTTCGTATACACTCGTTTTTTGAATACAATAAAAGCCTTTGTGAAAATGTCGGTTCAGCTCGTTCTGTTGATCGCAATTCTAAAATTATTATTATTATTATTATTATTATTATTATTATTATTATTATTATTATTATTATTATTATTATTATTATTATTATTATTATTATTATTATTATTATTATTATTATTATTATTATTATTATTATTATTATTATTATTATTATTATTATTATTATTATTATTATTATTATTATTATTATTATTATTATTATTATTATTGTGGAAGAGAAAAAGACATATGGATACATTATTATTATTATTAATTTTTAAAACGAAGGTAAGTTATGGGTCGCAAATATCCACGCAAACACACATCCAGTCATAATAAGGCACTTGTCATAAGTATTTGTATTTTTTGTATTGTATTTTATTATTTTACTTGGGCATTCCCAACAGACCCTAAGGTCTTCTTACAGGGTGCCCAAGATGAATGAAATTGTTAAGTTCCTGGCGAAATGAATTGGGGATATGATTTGTGCGAAGGGATTCGGGAAGCGCATTAAAGCGGTCAGCACCAAGGAATGAAATAGATCTGTATCCAGCTTGGGCTTGCACAATGGGTAAGGAAAGGGAATAATTGACTTGGCCGCGGGTTACTCTGTCTGTGTGAGCGCAGTCACGGCGAAGGGAGAACATGTCAGAGAGGAGTGAACTGCAGATATTGTGGATGCAACGGAACACGAAGAATATGGACTTAGTATGATATCTTTTGTCTAAGCTAATTATGTGGTATCGCTCAAGCAAGTATGATGTCCGCGTGAATGTGTCATGCTCAAATATGCATCTAAGGGCTCTCTTACTTATGCGTAGCAGCTGATCTCTCACATTGTCAGCGAGGCAGTGGACATAGGCAGTGCTGGCGTACTCGAGCTTGCTCTGGACTACTGACAAGTAGAACTGCCTTCTGGCCTGGACAGCAAGGTTCCTCCTTCCACGTCGAAAAGCACCTAGTTTCTTTCCGATGTCTTCCCTGAGGGAGTTAACGTGGGCACTGAAACTTAAAGTTGAATCGAGAGTCAGTCCTAGATACTTAACTTCGTCAGACGGGGCAATAACAGTCGAAACACAGACAATGCTCAGGTTAGGTGGGGGATGTGAGCGTCTGCTGTGGATCAGTAGTACTTGGCTCTTGCTGGAGTTCAGGAGCAGGCCGCGATCTGTGAGGTGCTGCTTAACCACTGAAAAATCGTCTTCTAAGTAAGACATGAGAATTCGTGGACACTTTCCAGAGGCATACAGGGTGGTGTCGTCTGCATAAAGAAGGCATTGGGAACGCAATGGCAGAGTGGGGACAAGTCGAGTGTAGATGCTGAAGAGGGTAGGGCCTAGGACGGAACCCTGGGGAACGCCCCTAGTGCAGGTTCTACAGTCACTTGAGGTTCCGTTCACTTCTACGCGTTGCTGTCGGTGAGACAGATACGACTTGAACCACTCAAGAGTCATAAGTATCCGAACGTTTTCGGTCCCTTCTTATCAAGGATTATACAGGGAATGGCTCAAGCTGAAAAGACTAAAACTTATATAGCGTAAAGATAATTAGATAACAACACTCGTGACAGGGTGGAAAATTATCAAGTTTAGCACGACACAAAACTCGAAGGAAAATAATAATAGTGACAACAACATGGTGAGCAAATTAAGTTACATTGTTACCACCTCGACGAGGAGTAACACCAAACAATTGTAGCGACAACACATTTTCTTTCTGTACGCAAAGTTCAGGATCTAACTTACGGATATACAAAGCTTCTAACACAGCCAAATGTAACGCACATCTACCACGTGACAATATTGAGAAAACATTATCACTGTACAACTCACGACAATTGGTACGGGCTGACAGATGTTGCTTGATTGACGAAGTGCGATTCTTAGCTCCATTGGGTGTTGTCTCCTCCAATGTCCCGTCATCTCGCCTCTTCGTGGCATCACCACTATCTGTCTCTTCGCGTTTCCGCGGCCTTCCACGTTTCTTGACACTAACCGTTGGGTGCGCGATACCCGGTGTCCTTTCCGTTACGTCTCCTCCATTGCGGATTTCTATTGAGCTTCTTACTCCAACTTGTCCGGTGTCCGATATTGAGGTTAGTTTTCGCGGTCTACCACGTTTTCGAATATTGACTGTTGTTGTCACTTCCGTTGTCGTTGTACGTTCGTCCTCATCAGTCCGTATTTTCACTTGGCTTCTCGTCACCCTTTCCGACGCCGACAGATCCTTTGTCAGTTTCGGTGGTTTACGTGTGGGTCTTTCACCATCTTATATGCTGTTCTCAGCTGGCCCGTGTCCTACACACGCAGAGGAGGACGGGCATGCAGTCACATCTTCACGGGAAGAGGAAGATCCACCGATGGACTGGACAGCGCATTTTGGAGGACGACCACGGCGAGGACGACAATCGCGCGCATCAAGCGGAACACAACTTAACAGCACATGTTGACGAATGCGTGCGCCCAGGTACGAACAACGGCTATCCAAAGGAATTTCTGGCCAAGCTAATCAACGAAAAACCGGTGAGAGACAAGCTTATCCAATTTGGACCTGACCGTTGCCCAGTGGTGCTCCGTTTACCCTGGGTTGGCACCGGTTCTGCGCGCGTGGAGAAGGATGTTCGTGGTATCGTATGTCCATCATATCCGTGCGTCAAGCTGTACGTCATATTTGGGACAGTGCGTGCGTTCGGTGTGAAGAAGGATGTTCTACCTACCCTTAGTAAAAGTAACCTTATCTATTTCTTTCAATGCCGACAATGTGAAGATCGGTATGTAGGTAGAACCCTTCAGCACCTGGGCGCACGCATTCGTCAACATGTGCCGTTAAGTTGTGTTCCGCTTGATGCGCGCGATTGTCGTCCTCGCCGTGGTCGTCCTCCAAAATGTGCTGTCCAGTCCATCGGTGGATCTTCCTCTTCCCGTGAAGATGTGACTGCATGCCCGTCCTCCTCTGCGTGTGTAGGACACGGGCCAGCTGAGAACAGCATAAAAGATGGTGAAAGACCCACACGTAAACCACCGAAACTGACAAAGGATCTGTCAGCGTCGGAAAGGGTGACGAGAAGCCAAGTGAAAATACGGACTGATGAGGACGAACGTACAACGACAACGGAAGTGACAACAACAGTCAATATTCGAAAACGTGGTAGACCGCGAAAACTAACCTCAATATCGGACACCGGACAAGTTGGAGTAAGAAGCTCAATAGAAATCCGCAATGGAGGAGACGTAACGGAAAGGACACCGGGTATCGCGCACCCAACGGTTAGTGTCAAGAAACGTGGAAGGCCTCGGAAACGCGAAGAGACAGATAGTGGTGATGCCACGAAGAGGCGAGATGACGGGACATTGGAGGAGACAACACCCAATGGAGCTAAGAATCGCACTTCGTCAATCAAGCAACATCTGTCAGCCCGTACCAATTGTCGTGAGTTGTACAGTGATAATGTTTTCTCAATATTGTCACGTGGTAGATGTGCGTTACATTTGGCTGTGTTAGAAGCTTTGTATATCCGTAAGTTAGATCCTGAACTTTGCGTACAGAAAGAAAATGTGTTGTCGCTACAATTGTTTGGTGTTACTCCTCGTCGAGGTGGTAACAATGTAACTTAATTTGCTCACCATGTTGTTGTCACTATTATTATTTTCCTTCGAGTTTTGTGTCGTGCTAAACTTGATAATTTTCCACCCTGTCACGAGTGTTGTTATCTAATTATCTTTACGCTATATAAGTTTTAGTCTTTTCAGCTTGAGCCATTCCCTGTATAATCCTTGATGAGAAGGGACCGAAAACGTTCGGATACTTATGACAAGTGCCTTATTATGACTGGATGTGTGTTTGCGTGGATATTTGCGACCCATAACTTACCTTCGTTTTAAAGTATTATCCGCCTCCGACCTCTTTAAAAAAATATTATTATTATTATTATTTTATCACATGGCACGTGATTGTTGGCCGTACTCCAGCGAATCAGCACCTTTCGCGCCGCGGGCAATAATATGCGATATTGCCCGCAAAAAAAATAGTTTATTTGCCCGCAAAAAAATAGTTTATTCCAGTGATCGCGTGACTACGACGACTAGACTCTGTAGACCATGGTAGACTAGTCGACTGTACGACGAGTCGCAGTGCTAGTGTAGCATTGAGACGAAGATGGAATTCTTTTTGGAGATGGACATCCCGGCAATGGACATGGCCTCGGACGTCTGCCGTGTGGTGCTTGCAGGGATCATTTGTTCAGTCATGTTGGCAGCCTGACCGTCGGTAAGCTTGTGGATAAGATTCAGTTCTGCTCGAAGTGGTACTGTGATCACAAACAATTATTTGAAATAACACAAATTCAACTCAGCGTCGTGCGTTTTCAAATCCTCGCAAAGTCACTGCCTGTGTGTGGTCTTCATGTGCCACGCAAAACTCTTACCAGGCTCATCTGTCCTCTGCCTTCACCTTTGCTTGAACAACAAACACAACAATTCAGGAATGTTTTGCAATGAAAAATACAGCTATCTGGAGCTGAAAAAAAGAAGAAAAATTGTCCTCAGAATTACACACCAGGGAGTCGTCAAATACTTGCACTTGTTGCAGTACTGTATTTGACAACTTCCTGATACACATGTAAACATGAAGAAGCTCTTTGTGGTAGCACTCTTAATTTTTCAACTGAAATTATAATTCTGCTGTATTTTATTGTCGTTGCCATGTCTATTGCTATGACGATGCGGTGCCGGCACTTTTTTTCTGTCTCCGTCTTTCAGTACTGTATACTCTCTGATGGCCTGTAGCAGACTTTTTGTTAGGGTGTAGGAGAAATATCTTCATTTTTCCTGTTTTGATAATGATAGCACATCAATATACATTGTGGTCATAATGTGTTGGCATTTGGGCTAATTTCAACAGCAGCCCAATGGTCTGCTCTGTGGGCCATGTGATAAATTTGTTATCGCATGGTTGCTGCGGGCCTTATGGCATATTATTGCCCCTCGAGGTTAGCCCTCGGGGCAATAATATGGCATAAGGCCCTTGCAACCATGCGATAACATATACTTATTTATTTTACTAGGGTGTTTCCCACAGACCTATGGTCTCTCTTCATGTTCCGAACTGCTATTCTATGGAACTGTTTACCCCCCAGTCTAACATCGGAAGCCTCGCTATATAAGTTCAAAGCCGCCCTCAGGAAATTTACAGCTGACTATGCTATGCAATCAACGGAATTCCGCCACCTTGCAGTTGATTTTCCCCATTTCTCTCCTCATCAATCCCTGCTTGTCTTTGTACATACATCTACATCTACTGTTCTTTCAATCAAATGAACCCCTCGATAGGCACATTGCCTTTGGGTCATTTCATAATAATAATAATAATAATTTGGAAAGGATTGGGAGAACTTCATATTCAAAGGATCAGTCGGGGAAGTGAACTGCCTGAAAAGAGAAAAAAACGCCAGACCCACCAGGACTCGAACCTGGGACCCTGCTTGTCATGAGCAATGCACTAACCACTGAGCTATGGGACCAGGCTGAACCTAGAAGGCGCTGACAAGTTTTTCACTCCAAAGGCAGCTCACAACACGTGCCACACATACTGATGGCACTTGGGTCTTTTTCCCTCCCCCAGGGGACCAACCACGGTCAGTTTCTGGAAACTACCAGAGGTGAAAGAAAGTGATTAAATTTGGAAAGGATTGGGAGAACTTCATATTCAAAGGATCAGTCGGGGAAGTGAACTGCCTGAAAAGAGAAAAAAACGCCAGACCCACCAGGACTCGAACCTGGGACCCTGCTTGTCATGAGCAATGCACTAACCACTGAGCTATGGGACCAGGCTGAACCTAGAAGGCGCTGACAAGCTCAGTGGTTAGTGCATTGCTCATGACAAGCAGGGTCCCAGGTTCGAGTCCTGGTGGGTCTGGCGTTTTTTTCTCTTTTCAGGCAGTTCACTTCCCCGACTGATCCTTTGAATATGAAGTTCTCCCAATCCTTTCCAAATTTAATCACTTTCTTTCACCTCTGGTAGTTTCCAGAAACTGACCGTGGTTGGTCCCCTGGGGGAGGGAAAAAGACCCAAGTGCCATCAGTATGTGTGGCACGTGTTGTGAGCTGCCTTTGGAGTGAAAAACTTGTCAGCGCCTTCTAGGTTCAGCCTGGTCCACACTAAAATACCTTCCGACGCCCCTGACCGAACATCATTCACACTACTGGAATTCCGGAAGCCAAACTAATTCTGGGCGAAGTCCAATCAAGGTACAGTACTAGGCGCAAATAAACAAAAAAGCATGTTATGCACACGGGGTACACGAGTGGGAGATTATCGCAGAGGTGCTCGGTAGGGTTAACTTTGAAGAAGTAGGAAATACAAGGCAATGCAAGACATAAGGTCGTGCATTAGTTAAAAGCAGGAAATGATGTCAAACAGGACAATGCGTCGAACGCGATAGTGTGGTGTCGCCGCAGGTAAACAAGACACGTGCCTCGTGTCAACAGAACAGAATAGGGTGTTCTTAAACAGACACAAATGCCGTGCACACAAAATAAGTGAATACATGGAAGTGCAAGCTTCGCCAGTTATGGAGCTAACCAGATCTTTAAAAAAAACAGCAGCACTATTGTTTGAAATTGTAGTAGAGAGATTTTCCGGCTGATAGTAGCCAGTAAGGAGCAAGTAAAATGCAAACAATTAAGGAAAACGGAAAAAAAGAATAGAATTTAATTCCTACATTATGGGGGAACAGCTTGCAGGCATGAAACAGACCTGGGCTGTGCGCATCTACTTTTTGTACTCCATTGACAGCCAAACAGTTATCATTGGTAACTAAAAGTCAAACAGGCCTGGCCATTTAGATTCCTTGTGGGAAACTTGGCAAAATGACCGTGATGCAGGATTTTAAAAGGATGTTGGAGGGTGGAAACGAAGAAAGAACCGAGCATGAATTAGACCTTCCGAATGACCGCTGCAGGAAAAAGATAAATGAGGTAAAGGAGAGACCACAGCACGTTAGAGACGTTTTTGAAGAACGAAAATGGGCACGAGTATTCGCAACGGGTTTCGCGAAGGTGCGCGTGGATATTCGCACAGACTTTTTCATGGTTCTCGCACGCCCAATTGCATGTACGTAGTGAACCCGTTGCTTTGATCTCGCGTCCAAAGTTTGTACGAATATTCGTGTTGCAGAACCTCTCTATCATTTACCAAATTGGCTGGAAATGAACTTGGTGAAGGAAACAGTCCTTTCTTTTGGCCAAGGGTGCATCATCGGCAAGGACGAAATGCGAAGCTGCACAGCTGCACACATTGGTTTATGCACTCTTGCCCATAGAAACATTTGCTGTGAGCTATTGCAAGGTTGCCGGGGCGGAACCTATTTTGCCATGGGATACGACTTTTATGCCGCATTTCCCTGTATGATGGCGTGCGTCTAGTTCTAGGTCGCTGATCAACAGCACTTGTACTACAGCACTACAGCTCTACTCAGCTACATTGATTGTGTCTGCATGCATCTGTGTGTATGTATGTTTGTATGTGTGTGTGTGTGTGTGTGTGTGTGTGTTTGTGTGTGTGTGTGCGCGCGCGTGTTTGCATGTGTGTACACATTTGCGTGTGTGTACAGTTTATGGTTTACATATGTGCAGATGCTTGTATGTATGTGTGTGTATATGTGCGTGCGTGCGTGTGTGTACACCCACATACTGGGCATCAAGTTAACAAGATCAGAAAACACCCATTCAAGCTGATGCATTCCACTTACAAGTGCAGATGACAACGCCTGCCCTTGGCGTGGGCTTGGTGAGCGAGTTGGTAGTGGATTGTGGGCCATACTTGAAGGTATGGTATTCACCGTGCGATGGGCCAGGCAACTTGTGGTCGTGCACAAACACTGGAACGCCGACGTCGATCGCCTTGAAGAGCTTGTTGACGGCGTTGGAGACGGAGGGAAACTTGGTGTACTCCTCCATTCGGAACGGGTCCGAGTGGGCATGGTGTGGGCCGGATCTGCACTTGGAGTTAGCGTAGTCTGCGTCGTCGTAGTTCACGTTCCTGTGGTCCAGTTCGTAGGCAACCGTGTACTCGACAGGTGCTTTGCCAGGCGTCCGCTTTACTACATCCACGGAAACATGTGTGTCTGCACAGAAGAGAAAAAAGAACATTGAACATGGAAATAAAATAATCGACTTGGAGATCACAGTTTTAATAAACTCGGATAGAGAGCCAAGGATTATTTATTTATGAAAAGTAAAAAAGACCAAGGAACTACAAGTTACATTATAATGTCCACTAACTGTTATCCAGTTAGTTGTAGAACGTCAGTACCGTCGGTCAGTGCCGTGCAATGTTATCGCATGAGCTGATTGTTTAGTAACTGGTAGCGTTAGTGGACATTATAGCGTAACTTGTAGTTTCTTGGTCCTTTTAACTTTTTTTAATAGAGCTATTAATAATACCAACTGGGCACTCAGTACTCCGACACACAAGGCAAGATAGGTCCAGAGGTTTCCATGTAATAATTTAATACCGTGTGTCTGCACCTTTAAAGCCGTGGCCTCATATTCGAAACACCGCTGGTTTCCTAGCTTTTCTAGACGCAAAATGACTCACCCACAACGCTATGCCATAAAAGTCAAAGTCCACACAGAAATTTCATCAAATCTTCTTGTTCACCATTCCTGCTGGGCTGTAAGTTTGTTAATATAGTACTTTTTCCTTCATGTTTACAAAACATACTTCAAATGTCATTTCATTTATGAAGCTCATGGCTTTATAACTGAGACTGGCTTTATAATCGAATATACCTCCATGGCTTTAAAGGTGCGGCGGACCTACGGTATGTAGATATCTCATCTGGCAATGTGAGTGCTGATCAGCAGTAACAGTGCTCCATTCGTTTCAGGATAGACTACACCTTTGCAATCAGTGTCTGCTGTTGCTGGATGTCAAACCCACGGCCGGGCACAAGACACATACACAGTGCAACACTTCCGCTACCGTGCCTTAATCTGAGTCGGGTAGGTTCAAGTGTGGCGACTGAATGTAAAGTAAAGTAAAAGGAAAAGAAAGTTCTCACATTCACGTTTTTCAGGTCCCAGTCTGCTTTAGCTAATACTATAATTTCAGAATTTTCGTTGCTCAATATTTCGATTTGAGGGGAACAGGCCAGGTTAGGTGTTCAGAAATGTTCGGTACAGAGAAGCAGTTCCCTACTGGATTATGTACTGCGTTCCAACTTCTTTTCCTGTTCTTCGATATCGCTGAACGGCCCATTGTTTAAAAAATATTTTTGTATTTTCGAATTTTCAGCATCAGCAACAGTGCCTTCATCTTAACAACAACTTACCGTGGCATTTGTGGGTCTTGAGGGTTGTGGAGCGGCAGAGCTGTCCGTTCTTACACGGCTCGTATCCAAGAACAGACGATCGACATGAATCCAAGTCTGCGGGGCAAGGGTTTAAATCAAGAAAGTTCAGCCGTAAATAACCAAACCTGGCAAAAAAAGTAGACTCTCCGAATGTTTATCATCTACTGTAGTGGACATTGAAGTCCGGTGAAAAGTCTAGCAGCCACGGGGTCCTGGTCCTTTGTTACAGTATTCTCTAGAACTACACTGCTTGTCTCAAGGTTTGGAGACTCCGCTGTAGCCAACACTTGAATCCATACATCCCGTACACACACCTAGTACACACTCTCTCTAACGGTCTCTAGGCTACACTGCAATTGATATACAGTCGAATCTGTCGTAAGCGACCGCCCCTTGGTGCAAGAAAAAGCGGTCTCTTACGGCAGATGGTCTCTTACGGCAGATGTATGGTAAATCCGGCATACCGGGCATGCATATAATTATGCTTCCATGTACTCAAATCGACGAGAATAATGTGATTTTTGATATCATTTTATTGGATATTCAATAGAATATAGGGGCGCACTTGCAAGACAGCGCAGTTTCACACCTTGCAGTTGACAGCACACTGGCAAGTACAGTTTCGCACCTGACTGAACGTGGGGCGCGGTAGCTTACAGCAGATTTGAATGCAGCCACCATGCATGAAATCGCGGTCGCTGGTCGCGCACAGCAGATGGTTGCTCTGGACAGATCAATTTGTATGTGAAACCGTCTGTGCACGGAAAATCGGTCGCTAACGGTAGATGGTCGCCTACAGCAGAGGTCGCTAACGGCAGATTTGACTGTACGTTAGTTCAAGTTTTCGGGCAAGGCCCATCATCAGGAATAAGTACACTGCTTGTACGCGCGAAAATGAGCATGGTCATCCCATCAGACTTCAACGTCCGCGACAGTAGTTACAGTTGTGGAGAGATGCTCACAGCTCGTATCCATGCGCTTGTCCCTATGTCTAGTTTTAATGTGAGGAACTAGAAATTCGGCCAGGTTTTACAAAATTAGGACAGGTATGCCATGGCAAAATGTATGGAGAAGCAGATCCAAAACCCAGATTTTTGAGATTTAAAGTGGGGTTTTGATCCTCAAATCAGCCCAAATCCGACTTTCAAAAGCCAGCGGGACTGTTTCCGATGAATGGACTGTAGTTCTATTGTGAGGAACTCAGTCAGGTTTAACAAGATAAGGACAAGTGCACAATATCAAATTGCATGTCCAAGTCCTGGCTCCCTAGGAACAAGGTGAGTAATGTTATGTTATCTGTATGTTTACTTCACCATAGGTACTAGGTACAGGCAGTGCTGCCTTCTTGCTGTGGGTCATGAATGATGCCACAGCTCCTAGGCTATGTAAGTCTTGTCTACCTGCAGATGCTCAATTGACATGGACAATGTGTTTACCCTAGAGGACCAAAGAGAGTGAGTGATGCCGGTGCAACATAATTACTCACCCTGTCTAGTGCAAATGACTGCATGTTCACCGGTGCTGTCATCTTCATAGAGTACCGTGTCCTCGCTGGGAACGTACACCTCTTGATTATCGTAGATGCCGACCTTTGTGATCCAGAAGTTGTCTGCGCCCTTCCTCTCAATAGCCTTCAGGATTTGGTTGCGGAAACAGGAGTCGGTCCGGTTCAGGACGCGCATAGAGTTGAAGGTAAGCATGGTCTTTTTCTGCTGTCTGCACAGGGCATGGGCGCTGTCATAGGTGTGACGGGTGGCCGATATGAAGAACTCTTCGTCACCGCAGGTGTGCGTTAAAGTGGGAACGAACTTGCGGTGTGTCTGAGCTGCAAAAAAAGAGTTAAAAAAACAACGAAGAAATAGGTCTAAGAATATAAAAAAAGTCTGCAAGAAATAGCAGAGTCAGCAACTGTTCTCTTGAAATGACCTCAATGGCTGCGAAGCACGTCACCAGAACTCCCGGGGAATTGCAACATCTCCAGGCCGATTTCACTGATGTGATCCACAAAAATGCTCACCAAAAACCGTACGCCAAATCATTGCCGGCGAGAGCTGGCAAAGTTCGTCAGTGCCCATTTTTACACACTGCCTCAGCACATACATGTGTCTCGTGTTAGTTTGAGCGCTATGTGAGCGATGCACTTCGGCAGAATTTCAAGTTGGCGTCATTCGTATGATGCGATTCCAAATGCACGCGTATAATCAGACGTGTCCTGTACTTGCGGTGGACAAATCCTGACCTTATTCTCTACAAACTAGCTCAAGGAAACACACGTGATACGTTCGCATCCCGTACAAACGTGGGGATCACTCGGGCCAGCAGCATTGCATCACAAACAAGGTGTCAACTTGAAAAAATGTTGGAACAGCAGGGCATGCGGAATATAAAAAAACTCTTGGGGGGCTGTATGTATGAAGCCATGGTTACGGACTGTGGTCGGTCCCACCCTGCCCGGAATATACTACTGCCACACGGTAAAGTAAGCCTGAACAAGTCGCAGGCCACGTGGGCCAAATTCTGTTTTCGTGCGCAATAAATGTCAGCCTTCGCAGTTCCTGCCGGTATGCACAGCCATACGACAGGCAGTCATACGGTGTCATGCAAATTGAAGTTTAGCCGTAGGCAATTTCAGATTTCAGGGTGTAAAGCTCAAAATACCCGAGATTCGACATGCGCCAAACATTTGCTCATGTACAGTCTGGAAGACGATTCATGTTGCGCATGCTTCCCTAGGTGCAGCTCATGTTTGGCATTTTAAGTGGTCTTTGTAAAAAGAAAAGAAAAAAAGACTTACTGGTGCAAACAACCAGGCCTGTTGTGGCAGCATGATTGACAGCGCTAGTCCAGTGGTTGCTGTTTTTGTGGTACGTGAACGTGCGGAAATGGCGAGTAGAATTATTTTGGACATAAATGGTGAGCTGGGCGGCATCACCTAGCAGAAGAAGCCGGTCCACGGCTTTACGAATTCTGGGAACGCTCTCGTAAATGCCCATGTTGAACGGTCCGGCGTAATCGAAACCGTGCGTCCGCCGGCAGCTCCTCTCCGCGTTCACCTTGGTGTCCGAGTGGAACCAGCCGTGGGTGACATTGAACCAGACTTCCGCTGTGCGCTTCTCGCCGCCAACAGTGGTCACGTATTCCTCTCGTACCGTGGTTCCTGTCCGATAGATTCACCACAGAACAGTACAGGAGTGTAGACATTAGTATACACAGGTCATCTGATCACAACATACTCTGTAAAAGTCCATGTAATGTGAAAATTATGGTGGTCTGGGGAATTTCGGCAAACTGCAAAGATCGGTTTACAGTTGAAACTTGGCATAGAAAAGCTGCTGTTCAAATAAATGAAAACGAGAGAGCTTGGAAGCTCAGGGCCCTGCGCTATGTTTTGTTGCCTAGCTCCTCGTGCATGTTGTTAGAACTGATGGAAATGCTTTTCCTTTGATAAGCTAAATCATTGTATTGCAAAAACGTTTCAATGAGATACTGAAGTAACGTCTTCTGCATAGCTATGGGACCGGCGCTGACTCTGCCGATCACGGGCGTTCTGGAGTCGACGGGATGTCTGTCCTGACGTTTCCTGGGACCGGCGCTGACTCTGCCGATCACGGGAGTTTATCTTCTTCTTATTATTATACTGACGGCAACTAACATCCATTCTGATTGCATTTACTCGTCTCCCTACTTCGTATTTCTATCCAGAAAATCTCCCCATACAGCAGGGAGTCGTTTACATAATATGACTCCCTGCTATACATCTACATGACTGTATAAACGTTATACTTATTATGCTATCCGCCTACATGCGATTCCCGGGCTGGTCGACAGGCGGCCCAGCCAGCCTGCTAGTGGGATCTCGGCCTCGCACACAAATCCACACAAAATGTTACTGCACTGAATGCATTCCCCCGATACACTTCGCATATATACTCATTCTCTTGTTGGTACCGTACTCTTGATGGTACGGGACAGGTACGGGATAGCGCCAGGCATGTCGATGGCACAAACAAACAAAAATATTGTGGCCAGCTGTCTTTGCTGGTACGGTACAGTACGGGACAGATACGGGATAGCGCCAGGCGTGACACAAACAAACAAACACACAAACACACAAATACCAAATTAAAGCTGTGTGGACCCTGGCTAGCGCCAGACGTTACTGAAGTAACGTCTTCTGCATAGCTACGGGAATAAATTCTTACTTGCATAACACACCATCTCTCACATCGCTAGGCATCCCCACACAGAGTATCATCTGCCATTTCAATTTGATTTCCCCCTGCACCCAAGCCTGCTATCAAACACACACACACACACACACACACACACACACACACACACACACACACACTACTACTACTAATATGATACAGCTACCCTAAACGGGTCACGCCGCCCTCCACCCAAGCATGAGCACTATGAGGGGCAGTGGCAAATAAAATTAATAGAATCAGCTAGCAGAACTGGCAAAACAGAAGAAACAATGAAGCAGAACGGACGACTGCTGTACTGTAACAACAACCTGACAGCTACAGCGCCAACGACTGAAAAATGAACAGGAAGGAAAAAAAATTCAAAATTTCACGTCACGAAAAAAACACTGTCCACGAAAGAATCCACCAAGCAAAAGGAGTGTGGGCATCCGAAATCCCACCAGGACTCCACTAGCAGTTCTTCCACGTTGACGATGTAAGCGGCAGGGCAGCAAGGCCTCACAAATCCGACAGACTTCCACAACGCTTGACCAGTGCACTCATGACGACGAAAGATTGAAGTTTCAATTCCCACCATTCCGCCATTGGGACCTTCCTCTCCGCACTCGCTCGTCCACTCCACTGAAAACAACGAGTTGTTCCAGCACTCCACCAGCCAATCCGCAATTCCCACCACTGCATTCTTCGAGCTTGGATTCTTCACAGCACTCGAGGGACAGCTACTCCACTGCGAGTGGTGGACCACGGCCGACGCAGCAGTGACAATATCAAAGTAAATTGTCCTGCAAGCTACATCGCGACTCCGCGCTCCAATCATGCAGCACTACCTTGGCAGTGTGCGAGGGTGCTCCAGGGTCGACTCTGGCTACGCCAGAGTCGCCCCGGGCAGGCAGAAAACTTGGGAGAAAGCCAAGAACACGGAGCTCAGAAAGCACACACACACACACACACACACACACACACACACACACACACACACACACACACACACACACACACACACACACACACACACACACACACACACACACACACACACACACACACACACACACACACACACACACACACACACACACACACACACACACACACACACACACACACTACTACTACTACTATGTACAACTGCCACAAAATGGCCACGTCGCTCCCAGAAGCGGGAGACAACAGCGAGAAAAAAGAAACAAGGAGAATAATTGAGGTGAAAGGGGACCGTTCTACACATAGCTAGTGTTTCTGTCTACGGTGGCGGGTGAGGTCCTGCGGGCGGGAGAATCGTTCGTTACATAGGCTGCATTGAATGGGCAGATTAGTCCTCTGGTCCTTTCGCAGTCGTTTGCCTCGAGTACAATTATGGCGGTTAAAACCAGCCTGACTCTTCATGCAGCGATCACAGATCGAGCAATGGTGCTGGCAGCAGTCCAAGTTCAGGCTGCATCTCGTTGAAACAGCTGGTATTTCGTCCGATGTCTGACGCTCCACACAACGATGAACTGCAAAACCGCCAGCGCTTTGAAACCAGCGGTCACAAACTCCACAGTGACGGGCCCCAGGCTGCTGGGCAACAGGTAAGGACCGTACAGCTGAGCACTTGTGACGGTGAATCCCACGAGCAGTGAATGATCGGTTGCAAACCTTGCAGGTGACTTTGTTGTTGTTACACTCCACGAGATCATCCGGAGTCTTTGCAATTGCCTCGCGCCATGCTGGGCGATCCTGAGCCAAAGTGAGCCAATTCACTATGCCACCGAAACGAAGATCACGTGCGACGAGGTCTTTCCATCGCAGTCGTGGCCCACAGGCTGGGCGTGGATCTGAGAAGAAGCTAAACAGTATCAGCTTCGGAAGCCGGTCATCTGGCATTCTGGCGACATGCCCAAGCCACTGCAGACGGCGGTGTCTGACGGTATCAGATGGCAGTGCCATATCACCCCAGCGTCTTCGCAGCTCCTGGTTGTTGACATGCTGCAGCTGTTGATCGAGCCGGGATACACCCAGAATGAACCTGAGGGAGCGGTGGTGGAAGTTGTTGATGGCAACCATGTCTCTCTTCAGCGGAGTCCAGCACTCACAGGCATAGAGCAATGTGGACAGAACGCAAACATCGTAAAGATGGCGCTTGGTGGCGATGGAAAGGTTTCGGTCAAGAAAGACACGGCGCATAAGGTCGAAAGCTGCCGCTGCCTTACCGAGTCTTCTGGCCACATCTGCAGATGAGCGGGTGTCAGCAGTTATCACAGAGCCAAGATACACAAAGGATTTGACACTTTCGATCTCCTCCGGACCAACAAAGAGCGGAAGGCGGTCAGCACATGATAAATTTGCACCAACGGCCATGAACTTGGTCTTCGCTGTACTCAGAGTCAAGCCGAAGGAAGAAGCAACGTTGCTGAACAGCTCCAAAGCCAGTTGAGCTGACTCACGGGATGGTGCAAGTAGTGCTGCATCATCTGCAAACTCCAGGTCGTTGACCGATGTCGTGCCAGTTTGACGGGTTCGCTTGGGAAATAGATTGCCACTTCCATGGATTGAAGATACCAGGGACACACCGTTAACACCAGCTGCTGCTATAGCTGAACGCCATGCTTCCAGCACAAGACCAAAGTACAGGTTAAACAACAGTGGGGCCATAACGCACCCTTGCCGCAAACCATTCTCAACCGAGATGTTCCCAGACACATCACCATCAACCCGAACAGCAGCCTGCATGCCTGAATGGAAGCCGTCAATCAGCTGGATGAGTGACCCAGGCACACCATACACCTCAAGGGCCAGCAACAGTGCAGCGCGCGGTACCGAGTCGTACGCCTTGCGGAGATCGATGAAAACGAGAAAGGCCTTACAGCGGTGCTCGAATGCCTTCTCGACTACCTGTCGCACGCAAAAGATGGCATCTGTGCAGGATCGCCCGCGCCGAAAACCACATTGGCTTTCAGGGAGATGTGCCTCAGCAAGAGGTTGCAGCCGGTCCTGAATAACACGTGCGAGAAGCTTCCCGACGACGTCCAATAAGGCTATTCCCCTCCAGTTGTCACACTTGCTCAAGTCACCTTTTTTTGGAATAGGGACGAGCACAGCATCTTTCCACTCCTGAGGCACAGATGACGCTGACCAGCATGTGGAGAAGAGTGCATCCAGGTGTGGCCGAAGAACAGTAAAGCCGTGCTTCAACAGCTCCGCAACGATGAGAGACGAACCAGCCGACTTGCCGTTGGCCAGATGATGGAGAGCGCACTCAATATCCACAGCCGTTGGAGGGCATGCCAGGCTGTCGTCAACTTCCCGGCAGGACAACTGCTGGAAGACAGAGACATCGAACACACTAATGACATTGAGAACACGGGTGAAATGTTGCTGCCAGCAAACACGCTCTTCCTCCGCTGACACACACAGGGTTCCATCAGATTTGCGAATGGAATGAGAGGCCACAGGTTTCATACCATTGTAGCAGCGCTGGATGTCCCGGATGGCTGACCAGACGCGCTCCCCACTGAACTTGCCAGACTGTGCCATATCCGCCTTTCTTTGCAACCAGACACGCTTTGCCGTTCGAACTGCAGTACGCGCTGCACTACGGGCCTTGCGGAAAGCCGAAAGGTCAGCGGGATCAGCAGACTGAAGCCACTGGGCATAGGCACGGTTTCGATGTTGCAGCTTGGGTTCAAGGATTGTTGCGCTGTCTGCAAACCAGTCAGGCTGACGTCGAGATTTCCGTGTAGGGATGGAAGCTTCGGCAGCATCTACAATCGCCCACTTGATAGGCTGCCAGGTGTCTTCATGGGTGACGTGACACGATTTCAGCCGATCACCAAGAGCACTTCGGTACACTGCCCTGTTGCACTCAACAACTTCCCGCTCCTCCTCACTCATACCCGTACACGTCTTCAATTTGCTTACATCGAACATGCTACGTTTCCCAGGGTTTCGCGGTGGCAGGCGCTGGCGGTGGACTGGTGCCGGAAGGCGATAGGTCAGACACACCAATCTGTGATCAGTGCTACACTCTGCACGGCGAACAACATGACAGTCCATGCAGTTGGTACGATCCGCTCGCCTAGTGAAGACAAAGTCGATACAGTGCCATGCCTGCGAGCGTGGGTGTTGCCATGTGTGCAGTTCTGCGTCCCGCTTCTTGAACCAGGTGTTACAGATTTGCAGACCATGCAGAGCCAAGAACAAGAGTAAACGTTCACCAGACTCATTCATAGCTCCAGTACCAAAAGGACCGCGAACTCTGTGCCACTCGTCATCACGCTGCCCTGAACCAACTCGAGCATTGAAGTCTCCGAGTACGATGAGTTTATCAGAGACCGGAATTGACAGAAGCACGTGTTCAAGCGAATTGAAAAATTTGAATTTTTCATCACGACTACTGCGGAAAGTGGGAGCGTAGCAAACAAGAACATGAACCCACTGCGACTTGCCAGACTCCAGAGCAAACTGCAACTTTACGACCATCACACGAGAAGACACAGCTGTCCACTGCCGGCCGCCTGCTGCAAACGCCAGCGCTGAGCGGCCCCGCATCACGAGCGCGACTCCCTCGCCACGAGCGAAATTTTCCACGGGTGTCGGTCGACCAGAAGCAACAACAACAGCATCCTCAACATTGTATACATTGTTGCCAAACCACTTCGTCTCTTGGAGTCCAAGGGTCTCGATACCAAGTCGTCGAGCTTCGCGAACGACGATGTTGATCTTCCTATCTTCCACGATGCAATTCACTTGCTTTGAATTTTTCAAATTCAAATTTCGAGTTGTCGCCGTCTCAACTGGGCCATCACAATTCACCAGACTGCGGACATTCCACGAGCCAAATTTTACACACACACACACACACACACACACACACACACACACACACACACACTGTTGCTGCATGACAGCACTGACTCGCGGCACCTTTTTTGTTTGTGCTTCGCCCGATTGGGCACCCACTGTGTCACCTCCGTAAAGAGGACGATACAACACTTTACCATACATGTCCGACTCACTTTGCACACTATTTTTCCTGTAATCACACAACTCCCGAGAACAGGGACAGATCAATAAAGAACACCTTCTAACCAACAAGAGAATTAGGAGCTTGTGTCTATGACGAGGGTTGTGCCACGGGGCACTAGGATCTCACGAAAACACTCACTTTTGGGTTGATGTTTGACAATCCCTGTGAGGAAAAAAAGAAGAATAAGAAAGGCAATATTTGATTACTGTATAAGCAGAACATTTCGTTGGTCAATAATTTCGTCCAACTCCAAAGAAAGGGAGTTCGTACGGTTGTAAATTTCGTCCATGGATCATTAGAGTGTATTGAAAAACTGGACAAATCAATATTAGTCCGGCATTTAAGTCAGTCCAACAGCTCGTTGGACGAAAAAGACGAAATTAAATTCCAGACGAATATTTCTACAGTATAACATTAGCTGGAAAATGGATTTGTTTTATACACAGGGGAACAGGGCAACAATGTTGCACATTCTCAAGATGACAAGAATCCGCCGCAGCCATCCTTACATCATCACTGGAATCAATTAATAGAGCGTTTTCAAGGACGCCGCTCCCATCACCGCACAGCGGCGCTACAGAAGCTTGTTCTTTTTCGCCCAAACCATGGAAGGGCTTCCCGGTAACTGCTTTGACTCAACACGAGTCACATCAAAGTGAATGTGAACTGGGCTTTGCCTGTTCACCGGTGATTAAACAAATTCTCACACATGACCCCAAAAAGTGACCATTGGTACAACCTTGAAAAAACTTTATTATAAACAACATTTTGATGCCTAATATATTTATGTGATTGCTGCATGTGTGTGTGTGTGTGTGTGTGTGTGTGTGTGTGTGTGTGTGTGTGTTTGTGTGTGTGTGTGCGTGTGCGTGTGTATGGTGCAGTGGTATGTGCAGCGATTTACGATCGATAGGTTGCGGGTTCGATTCCCGACGATCATGGTCACACACATCTTTCTTCGCTTTCTCAGACTCCTCCTGACTTTTCTTTCATTCTCCTGGGTGGTTACCAACCTCTTGACCTCTTGACGCCCATCGCCAGAGGCGATGATAGCAATGCTACGGCAGAAGCCATAGCAACTTGTGCTGGGACTGCGCCATTCAACAGCTTGCAAGGCTGAAGAATAAACCGTCACTATTCAGCCTGTCCTACACCATACAGCTATTTGACATGACTTTTTCTGGCCAGTGAATCCCTATTATTAGGTCTTTATTTTTTGGTCTTTTTTCTTTTCTTTTTTCCCGCACACACATCACACCACATACTCCGGCATGCACTGGCTGTTGGTAACCACCCAGGAGAATGAAAGAAAAGTCAGGAAGAGTCTGAGAAAGAGAAGAAAGACGTGTGTGACCATAATCGTCGGGAATCGAATCCGCAACCTATCGATTGGAAATCGCTGCACATACCACTGCACCATATGGGATACACATGGGACAAACACCATTGGACCATTGGACGCCCATCGCCGGAGGCGATGATAGCGATGCTACAGCAGAAGCCATAGCAGCTTGTGCTGGGATTGCACTATTCAACAGATTGCAAGGCTGAAGAATTGACCGCCACTATTCAGCCTGGTCTACACCACACAGGTATGATGTGGCTTTTTCTGGCCAGTGAATCCCTACTTGTTGGTCTTTTTTCATTTCTTTTCCCGCACACACATCACACCACATACTCTGGCATGCACTGGCTGTTGGTAACCACCCAGGAGAATGAAAGAAAAGTCAGGAGGAGTCTGAGAAAGAGAAGAAAGATGTGTGTGACCATAATCATTGGGAATCGAGCCCACAACCTATCGGTTGGAAATCGCTGCACATACCACTGCACCATATGGGACACACACACACACGCCAGGGACTAATTTAACCGGTATCGCATCGCAGTTTGCGACGCAAAACACAGTGTCTGCGATTCGAAGTTCGTAGTGAGTCGCGGTAAACTGCGACACAACATACATGTTAGCCAAGTATGGCCCTGGACATAGATTTGTAGTGCATGCGTAGCGCATGCACATGTGTAGCTTTACAGTGTGTGTGGCTGGTTTGGCACCAGGAGATGGCGCGCCATGCACTGTGACTAGATTAGACTGTGTGTGTGTGGTTGTCCAGCCTGCACTGCAGCACTGCAGGTAGATTTTACACCATAGACCCGGGTGCTCGAATGAGAGACGGGGTACCAAAACAGAAACAGCCTGAAATTGTACCTAAATTTGTTCCGATTTCGTTTAATTTTCAGAAATACCATCAACATACGGCCCGCTAACGGTATGCCAAATTTCAGCCCTGCCCGGTAAACGGTTTTTGAAATACTCGCGACCCACTTTTTGCTGGGTCCTTGATTCGAGGATGTGGGTCTCGTGTACGGTGCTGCCAAAGACCTGCTGAATCTGCGGCTCCACTGACAATCTTGCTCTCAAAAACGAAGTAGTAAGTAACTACTCCCTGCCCTTAACTGCCATACCAAGCGTAGACGATGGTAGACCCGTGTGCTTGAATCGGAGACGATCTGACGAGTTTGCTGTTTCTGATTCGAGCACCCAATTTTCAAATAAAAAATCCGAAGGAAATACGACAATTTTACTGCGTACTGTAGGCTGTGTTGTAGCGCACCCAGGTTCTGAATTCCTGCTGGGTGGGTCAAGCCAGACTCCCTTCCCTGTTCCATCGCCTCTCCAAAAGTATATTCTGACATTGTTGAGATTTACAGATGAGAAATTTCACACCTGTCAAATCGTTTCTGATTCGAGCACCCGGGTCTACGCACGCGCGGGCTGCGGGACCATGGCCATATGTCACACTATCTCCGCACGCGCACCGCAGCACGTGCACTTGGAAACTAACTAACTTACTTACTCGAAGTGCAGCCCAGGAAGCACGAGGCGAGTGTCGACAAGTACTTCACCTGCTTTTGAGATTTAGACCGCGTTGCTTCACTAGCAGTAGGCGTCTCGACCGTTCAGGACTTATCGTTGTAAAATTCTGCTAGCCTAATTGAGGAAGCCTCTTCACTGCCGGCATGTCTGTGAAACAAGGTACTGTGGACAAGTGGATTGCTGAATTTGATCCCAAAAAAGAATGGATTCGCGCAGAGTCGAGTGGTGGAGCTGTGACCAAGATATTTTGCAAGATGTGCCAGGAGAAGGCGTCCTCGCTTCGTGGTTTGAGGAATTACAGCACGGCGTTCGTTGACGGTATAAGTGGAAGTGCACTGAAGACTGCATTGTCGACGAAAAAAAACTGCTATGCAAAATTGTTGCGTTGCTATGCAAACGTCGGGGTGTGTAGCAATTATTGCTATGCATTTTTTGGAAGTAAATTAGTCCCTGCACGCGCACGCACGCACGCACGCACGCACGCACGCACACACGCACACACACACACACACACACTTACAAGTGCAGATGGAAACGCCGGTCCTTGGCACGGGGCTGCTGAGCGAGTTGGTCGGGTGTCGGGCCAAATAGAAGGTCCGGAACTCTCCATGTTGTACACCGCTCGCTCCGTCGGAACCTTGCAATAACAATGATTGGGTGTCCATGCTGCGTACATACACTGGGATAGTGGCAGCCATTCTTCTGAGGAGTGTGTTCACAGTGTTGAAGACGGCCGGCGTATTGGTGTACTCTTCCATCCGGAACGGATCGGAGTGGGCATCTTTGTTGCCTTTCTTGCACTTTGCGAATGCATGCTTTGCATCGGTGTAGCTGATGTCGCCACCGGCCAATTCGTAGCCAATCTTGTATTTCACGAGACCTCCTCCATGCTCGGGCTTGACTACGTCCACGGTGGCACTTGTATCTGCACGAAAACGATAATAACATTTTAATGGTAGGCATCTCAATAGTGCCATTATGAGGACTACTCACTATCAGAAGATGGCCATGTCTGTAAAGACCGACAGCCGGTATGGAGCACGGTATGACATGAACAACTGGTGGTCGTCATGGCGAATTCCTAGCTAACACCATTCATAATTTTAATTTTATTTTATTTCACCGTCCAATGGCAGAAGCCAATGAAAAGGAGGGGGCGTTAGCCAGCCATGGCAAGAGAAGAAAAAAGAAGGAAAGAATATTATAATAATGGCAAGAGAAGAAAAGAGAAGGAAAGAAGATGATAATCGGAAGAAACGAATGCATCAGCGGGGTGAAATTTATCGCTATGTTGACCATGGTGGAGAGCGGCGAGATAAGCTAGCAAAAGAGGCGAGCGAGCCTACAACGTGGCATGACATTTAACATGGTCTATGAACTGTCTAATATTGGATATTGTCTTCATTTCCATGAGCAGCTTGAGCCAATACAAATATGGAGAACAGATAGGAGATTTGGTAAACATAGTTGACAAAGCTCTGGGAAGTACTATGCCATTGCGAGTGTCCCGTGCGAAAGCAAACCAATTATACTTGCTGAGATGTTCAGGGACAATGTTCAGTTTAATACGATGGACCAGAACGCATGACTGTCTCTGCGACAGGATAAAGATGGGGCTGGTGGAGGTCAAACTACATGTATATAGATAAGCGGAGGGGAATAGAGAGGGTTTACGAAAAATAATTTTCAACACACGTTTATGATGTATTTCTAGTGCCTACCGTATTTTCCGGAGTATAGTGCGCACTTTAGATGTGCTATTTTAGGCCCTAAATCGCAGGTGCGCACTATGCTCCGAATATGAAATGCATGTACTTCAATGAAGATTGAAGTGCGCACCCCCAATGAAGATTGGGGGTGCGCGTTGTACAAAGGTGCGCACTACACTCCGGAAAATACGGTATAAAGCAGATTTACTAAGCAGGGAATGCCAAGCAGCGGCGCCGTACAGTAAGATAGGAAGAAGGTAGCATTTATAAAAGAGACGAATACATTCGGGGGACAAGTGGGAGCAGTGAGACATCAGGCAACGTACAGATTTGCTAACTTTGTTGCATACAAAATATACTTGAGAATTCCAGGACAATTGCGAGTCAAATACAACACCCAAATGCCTGTGCGTATCTACAATATTAATAGCCGAATCAAGTCTGGGAAGGGTAAATGTGAGAGGGTTGGCTAGTTGAGGGTGACTAAAGACTATTTCTGTCTTCAAGATATTGGGTTTCAGACGCCATGACAACATCCATTTATGAACAACATTGATTCCATTCTGAAGCTTCGTACACAGGTTTGCAATGTCAGCGTCAAACTGAATGAGGGCTGTGTCATCAGCAAATAGTGACAAACCATCTATACAGTCAGGTAGCAGAATGGCTTAGGAAAATGGCGTTGCGCATGCAAATAAGCTTTTGTGGAACAGAACTGCTTGCCCAAGAAAATGCTGACAGACTGCCTTTCACATAGTATCGACAGTAAATCATAGGAGACAACGATTTAATAGCCGCAATCAATAATAACACAAGCTGAATCGACATTAACAATGTCGATTCAGCTTGTGCTATTACTGATTGTGGATAGTATACCATAGATCTGCATTTTCATTCACTGTAGGTAGGCAGCACCAACAGTACCGTCAACACCAGCATCACAAGCACCAACATCAGCAGCTGCATCACCAACATCAGCAGCAGACCCAGCAGCACAAGCACCACCACCAGCACCAGCACCAGCACTAGCACTAGCCCTAACACCAACACCATCACCAGCATCACCAGCATCACAAGCACAAGCATACGCACAAGAAAACTCACCGTGGCACCTGTAGGCGGTAAGGTTTAACGAACGACAAATCCTGTGGCTACCACAAGGACTGAATCCATCGTCAGATCCACACGGGTCCATGTCTGTACAGCAGAGTTTCAACAAAGAATGTTAGGACGTGAAAAACATCAGCAGTCGACCAGGCCACAAAGTACTCTCGTACTCTTGGTCTGAACAGTATGCAATCTCCTGGCTGAATGGCCCGGAGGAGAGTGAGTTGTTGGAACACCACCAACAGATGTGTATCTCGCATGGGGCACGGGGGGGGGGGGGGGCTACGCATGTTGTACCCCCCAAACATTTAGACCAATGTCCAGCATGCACATAATGACCATGAATGATACGCACAAACCATCCTACACATATGCGGCCGTGCAACCCCCTGAAAGGGGGACCAGCTATGTCCCTGATCCACTACTCACTGGGTCGTGTGCAAATGACTGCATGCTTGCCGGACTTGTCTTGAAGGAGCGTGGCCCGTGTGGGCTCGTACACCTCATACTTGTTGTAGTCGCCGAACTTGGAAATCCAGAAGTCACCGTGCCCCTTAGCCTTGAGAGTTTTCACAATGTCCAGACTGAAGCAACCGTTGCCCTCCATCAGGGCACGCATCGAGTTGAAGGTGAGCATCACCTTGTGTTGTTTTTCGCACAGGTTCAAGGCACTATTGTAGCCGTAGTTGTCGGCTGAGACGAAGAACTGCTCGCCGTCACAGGTGTGTGTCGAATCGGAATACGAGGTGAGTACCTTAGCTGTAAAACAGATAGAACACAGCCGAGAAGAAAGTGTGCTGCCATCAGCAGAACTTGAGGTCCTGCTTGAAACGACCGTTATAAGTCGCACACGATTTTCCAGCTATGGACGGAAACATTATGCTCTTGAAATTCACATAGGAAAGACTGTCATGGCCAGATAGTCGGATACACCGTGTGCCATAGCAAAGTTATTCCCTTACACTGTGCAATCAGTCTCGACAGCAGTGTAAGTTTAGACAATGTAGTCCATCTCGAGGATACAGCAAAGGCTGTAACTAAAGACCACCAAGACTAGCGACCAGCCTGGTCCTACAGACCACATTGTCAGGCACGGACGGTCTCACATTCATAATAATGGTTGTGAGTTTTAAACCTCTAACTAAGGACCAGCTGCCACTAAAGACGGCTTTCTCTGGCCCCAAGGGGTGGTCATTAGTTACAAATTTTACTGTAAACACGTCCCGAAAATTGGTGCAAGGGAGGGGCAAGCTACCATAAGGGTATAATAATAATATTCGCGGGATCCGCGTCGGTATTGCTCGAATGTTCAGAAACACACAACTAGCCTTCGCATCAGCAGGCCACCACTATGAAGGGTATGATACCTCAAAAAGTCAAACCTCAACTATTATCAAAGGCATATTTTTCCGAATTTGGTTGATTCGCGGTATAGCCGACTTACTTGTGCAAACAACGAGACCTCTGGTGGCTTGAAGGTTGATGAGGTTAGTCCATCTGTCGGTTTTGTTGTGGTAGGTGAACGTGCGGTAATGGTTAGAAATCCGACCATGTTCGTCGAGCCCATTGACGTATATAATGAGCTTGTTCGTACCAGCTACTCGCAGGAGTTTGTCGACGGCTGCGCGAACTATCGGGTAGCTCTCGTAAATCTCCATGCTGAAAGGTCCGGAGTAATCGAAATGCTGCGACTCACGAGTGCAGTTATTGACTGCATGTTTCTCCGCGTCGAAGTACACCCAGCCGTTACATGCATGGACCTCGACATCTGCTGCGATCTTCTTGCCATTCTTGGTGATGTCAAATTCCTTGCGGACGGCGGTTTCTAAATTGGCAGAATCAAGACAAGGCAAGACGAGTATAGTCATTATTGGAAATAACATATTTTTTCCCAGAACCGGGAACATTCCATGCCTTCTTTCGTGCACATTCAAAGGAGTTGCTAGCGGGAATGTAGAAACAGAACAAGTAAATCATCATGCGCGGACCTGGACAATCACTCGAGTGCAAAATGTAAACTGACTTGTGAAAGCTGTGTACATTGAAAGCTGTGTACATTGGCATATTAGGTCGCACTTGGAGATACGTGCATTATTTTGTGGTCCACATGCGCACATCCATGTATATCGCACCGATATTTATTCTTGGAGGCCCCTTGATTTAGGATTATTATTATTTAAAAAATCCACAAACACATTAATTGACGTCAGGAGAGCGTCTCCAACTTACGTTCTTCGCAGGTAGGGCCAGTCCATCCCCAGTCGCAGATACACGTGTTGTCCTTGTCGTCTTCCACGATGCCGTTCCCGCAGTGCTCTGCAACGGAAAACAGGATGGGAGTGTGCGTGAACAGAGGCAAAGGGGAATCATTTAGCTAGGGGTCAAACGGGTGTACCTTTAACTAACGAACGGGTAATTTTCTTAACGGGCGGGTTAACGGGTACCCTTTAGCAGCCATATTATTTTTTGCGCATTTCTCACATAAATCATGATTTTAATTTGTATATTCTCAGGTTGTATTTTGATACTACATTATGATTCGCAATTGATTCGTGTATCATAATATTATTATGGCAATGAAGGTTCCAAATGAATGTCATCCATGCATTTGCCCATGTACATA
Source organism: Sycon ciliatum (assembly GCF_964019385.1). Classification (NCBI taxonomy): domain Eukaryota; kingdom Metazoa; phylum Porifera; class Calcarea; order Leucosolenida; family Sycettidae; genus Sycon; species Sycon ciliatum. Next base: position 16,789,107 of record NC_088649.1, on the reverse strand, counting down.
ACTTCACAGGCAGTAACTTACAATCGTACATGTAGATGGTCCTACAAGCTACAATGTCATGTATTTTGCTACATGTACGCAAATCAACTGCAGATCGATGTGACTCAAGCCATTCAAGAACAGAGTGGTTTAGCAAAACTTCCGTGATCTCGCGCAATCCTATTTGCTATGTTCGCAGAGAACTGGTACTCGTTGCATTCAGAAGATGTTCGCGCCCATAGCTAGCTGGGGTGCCTGACACAGCTGATGTGCTGCTGGCCAGCTAGCTGCTAGTGCTAGCTTGTTGAACTCGTGAAATGAATCTTCACAAATCCGTAATCTTGTATGCAATATTTCGAACTACTTTTCAGCTCGTCGATTGAAGGAACAAACTACAACCATGAGTATCATACATGTAGCTACCACCTACGGACATCACGGTTTGTGACACTCCGACTGGTCACTCAGCCTGGTGACACTAGTTCATCAAGTACTGTGGCAGGTTCGATGTCGGAGAACCATCGTAACTTTCTAGTTACTCAGCTGCCACCTCGAACGAGTTTCAAGTCTTGCATTTTCTCACATCACAATCAAAAACCTCCAGTACGATTTTTACTTGCACTAGAGTGGAGAGAACAACTGTCAAGTCTGTCTTTCAGCCTGCTCCTGCCTGATAAAATCGAAAGCGGGAATGCACAGGAAAAAGGAAAAGAGTATCCGCACTCCTATTTATTTTTGAGTCTTGGAATACCGATAGGATCACTTTTTTTTTTTTTTTTTTACAAACGGGTACCCTTTTACTAATGGTACCTGAGATTAACGGGTCGGTACCCGGGTACCCGGTACACCCTTTTGACCCCTACATTTAGCCCTTAGTGGGTCTAACTCAATGCATGTGAGAGGTGGTCACGCAAACACACGTGTACAAACAACCAGCCATAACTCAAGAACTTAAGAAATACTGTACTCTTAGTCAACAAATAATTAGGCGGCGCATGTTTGTTTTCGGCTATTTTCGGCCTGACCATATTGGGTGAAAATTTGTTGCAGCCGAAAGTTTGCTTTGCAGGGTTCAGTGTGACAGCGTATACAGGCAGCAGCAGTACAGGTCAAACAATTGTTGCAGCCGAAATGTGTGTTAGCCCTTGGAGAGGCCGAAATTTGAAAGGGCCGAACATTTGTCGACTTGCCTGAACGAGTCCAGAAAACACAAATATGACTAGGTCCAGGCAAGCGAAAATTTGTCGACTTGCCTGAACGAGTCCAGAAAACACAAATATGACTAGGTCCAGGCAAGGGTATGACACGTGGAAGCCCTTTAAGTTGAGAGAAAATACAATTGCGAACGTAATACACGAAAATCATAGCACGACATGCATATCAAGTGCATATCAAGTCGGAGCTGAAGTCCTACGATAAACAATCAGGTAGACGCTATAAAATTGTGTACTCCTAATTCCGTCCTTGAACTGAAATCCATCGCCATCGGCGATGCGCCACAAGCGGCAGTATCACAATATCGTAATTTTGGTTCGTTCACTTCAGCGCCGCTCGCGTCAGATTCACTCTCGCTCAGATGAGTACTCAGGCGTGATCTCATGCATGGTGTGATTCTCACGGCTAAGCGAATCAGCTGATCGCACCTGACGAGTCCTTGTAAGAGTTGCTGTTGCCGTGCTTCCTCGCTGGTTGGTATTTTTGATTTATTCATTCGGGGACGATTTATTTTCAGCAAGGAGGACCAAACGGAGCTCTCTTTATCAACACACTACTCTGCAAACCCTCCAGGGATATCCAGCCTGGACTGGTGCAACTACTGTCCTCAGAAAGCTTGTCAGGCCCGGCCTCAAGAGATGCGTTCCCATTCTCCACATATGTGCATGGCGGATGGCGGATGGTCGTCTGTTCCAATTTAACCAAACTTCAGTCGTTCGATACTGCAAACATTTGTATGGAAAGAATGATTGTATCTTACACCGTTGGAAAGCCTTGAACCTCAGCTATACGCAGCGCGCCATTTCAGTCGTCTCCTAGCAACAAAACACTAAAAAAATGGGATTTTACTGTACGGTGCGGGTCGTATATGACCTTTACGCTTATGTGAGGCCCATAAGGGGTTAGAGGAGACACATCATTTTTTTCACGGTGTACAGATTACAATGTGAACTTCATCACCCACCATCTGTAGATGGCTCAATTGGACGAAAGCGAAGAGCGGTATACACCAACAGAAGAACGAGCAGTTGCCTTTTCGTAACTCTGACTTTCACGAACTGAATCGATCAGACGAAAATTTACGTCTGATGATCGATTCAGTTCGTGAAACTCGTGAGTTATGAACAAGCAGTTGCTCTTTCTTCCGTCTGTGAAGCACAACATTACAAGCCCACTGCAACACTTACTGACGCAGAGAACGGCACTGTACCCGGGATGCTGTGAGTCATCCTCGATCTTCGGTGCGAGTGTGCTAACATCGAAGGTAACCTTGTTCTGTACACGCGGCTGGTTAGGCTGAGCAGCATGACTTGTTGCGTAGTAGGGGCCCGGGAATCTGCGCATTTCGGTTCTCGCAAAGAGTGGTCTCAGTTCGTCCTCGTGCTTCAAGAGGAACATTTTCGTCGGGATGTGCAGGCCGTACCAGTAACACAGACCTTCGGCAGTGGGCAACGTTTCACGCTGGAAGTGGTGCATGATGAGGGCTGCGACTGCCAGGGGTCCTGATCTGGAATAACGCCAAGCGGCTGGGACACACACACAAATGTGAAAAGCATTGGAATCAGAGATGAACATGATGATAACCATCATCAAGTGCTGATTGCTGGTAAAATCAGCGATAGAATGGTTTCACATCTTCCTCATGTGACTAAATTTGTGCAGAAAGACCAGATCATGATTGTCATATTGACTGTGGAACCAACACGGCCGACATCATTTGACCCATAGATGCAGGGGTTGAGTGGAGTTGGAACCAACATGGCTGCCCTGTATGGTCATGTGATAGATGCGAAACCACTCTAAATCAGTTCACATGGGCCAATCAATACCATGCATGTAACTTGTCCCGAAACTACGACAGAAGAAGCTCGTTTTGGCAAACCAAAATCTAGTGCAAGCGTCACAACTGCTACGGAAGCCCGGCCTTTTGCGGTTATCGCTTTGAATGCTGTGGTGCATTGCTGCCAGGGCTCTAAGGACCAACGAAGACAGGTAAAGTTTCACTGGAAATACATCACAGACTGTAAATTTTCATCAACATGTAACGCGCAGCCATTATGTAATAGTATGGGCTCAGAGCCTGGGCATTGTCTAGACCCCAGTAATAGTATGGCAACAGCAGTGAAAGGGTTAACCGTATTCTCCCGATTCGATGTAGCTGCGAATACTTTCAGCGAGATGCCTGGCCACCACCGCTTACCATGACAGACAGTGTCGGCTTTGCTGGCATCCGCTGGCCTGTGGCTAGCTCGGCTGCCTAGCAGGGAGTGCGTGTAGATATAGTGCCGCGCCCAGCCCAGAGTCCAGATGTTCACCGGGGTGGAGTAGCCGTGGTGCATCATGTCGACGAGCATGCCATCGAAGCAGCCCTGAATGTCTAGCGCTTTGTTCATGAAGGCACGTTCGTCGGCGAGCACGTAGCCCCTATCCAGACACTGGCTATGGCCGTACGGGAGTCCTGCCCTCTTGTCGCATCCCCCGGAGCAGATTACTGTCAGCGGGATGTAGAAGTATCTGTAATGATCTCTGCCATTGCAGACCTCCTTCACATCTGTGATTAGGAAAGCAAACCGAGAAATGCACGCACACGCACATAACCATACCAATACAAAAGGTGAATTGAATGCAATTTCAGGATGCTGCCGTGGTACTTCTGAAGTTTACTCTGGGAATCGGAGGAAGGGGGGTGGGGGGAGGGGGGCTCAGCTAAATCTCATCAAATACGGGAAGTCTTAAGCCACTCATTAGTTGGAAGGGGTGCCAAACAGGAAAAGTCAGAAGAAGAAAAAGCAACCACTGTTACCACCGGGACCAGCACTCGAGGCCAACGGTCCTTTGACTACACTAGGCTTTAGCGGGAGCTTGTGTACGCACGCAGATCAGACATTTAGACCCCTTACAAAGCGCCCGCTGCATCTAAAGAGTGGCTTTCTGGCTGAGTCACTGCATCCCACTTGGGCTGCACCCCTGGGCACATGCTTGACCGGGTTAACACCAAGCGAATGAGCACGCTCACTTCACACTCACTTCACACTCACTCAAAGATACTTACAGTACTGGCATTTGTCGCCGTAGAATCCTTTCCGACACGTGCAGGTGCCATTCTCATTACACCGAGCACGGTTCAAGCATTCGCATGCTGCATCAACACATTGTCCAAACACACACGGTAGAGATAAAACAGCACGGAAGTTGACGCAGTTTTCTTCGCCATCATGGCGCTAGCCGCAATGCAGCAAATAGAGAAAAGAGCATATTAGCAGAAATTTGCGGCAAGGTATCGAAGCTTCACTGGCCAAATCTGGCTCTGCTTACTCATAAGTCAATACATATATAACATAGAGTCCATAACCCAAAGAGTGCGCAAACTCTCTACATGGGGATCCGCGCGGCGGAATTCCAACATTCGAGAGGTTCCGCATAACGTAATTTCGTTAGTAAAAGACTTAGTCGATCTATGGACAGTCTTACGTTAACTGCATGCGCATCTTTGTTCCGCCATACGGAGTTTTCAAATCACATAGCTGCCCTTGGCAACTCCGAACGCGGCAGCGTACGGCCAGATCGACCTGGGGAGAGAGTCATAAATTTGTACCCCAATCCACTTACGGACCACCTACGTTATCAGAGCCCTATCTACGTACTCTACGTAGACAACTTTTCGTAAGTGGAGTGCAAACTCGCGAATTCACGGGTTTTCCCCGCCTACTAACGTAAAGTTGCTCAACTTTACGTATTGCGGAACCTCTCTAATAGTCCTTATGCACATTGTACAGATGTACGAAGTTCTGTACTATGGCCGTAGGTGTGTACATACCCGGTTGGGTGTTCATTGTGTGCTATACATGCGCGTTTGACCCATTTAGCCTCACAATTCATGGCAAACGATCACTTTTCAAGCCTTCTTCACTTTGGGATTGAACTAACGACTAGCTAGATCTCTGCCGGGAAAAGATTTCGTATGAAATGCCTTCATGGCCCATTTCATAGTGGAAATAGCAGTAAACACAATAGGGTCCTGCACATTCAACACCCAACCGGGTCTACGGGATTCTACAAGATTATACGGGATTTCGTGCATCTGTACAATGTGCATAAGGCCTATAGTAATAGGACAAAAATGACGTACATGTTCGAAGCGCTTGTACTACTCCCTGGTGCCAAGGCAAAATCCAAGCACAGCGGAATTTTATCCTTTGTGCCTCAGCGGCATGACGTAATGTTGGAATTCTGCCCCGCAGTGGGCCTACATCAGCCAGACCACAGTTGCACACTCTTGGGGTTATGGACTCTTGATACAGTCAAATCTGTCGTAAGCGACCGCCCCTTGGTGCAAGAAAAAGCGGTCGCTTACGGCAGATGGTCTCTTACGGCAGATGTATGGTAAATCCGGCATACCAGGTATATGCTTCCATGTACTCAAATCGACGAGAATAATGTGATTTTTTTTATCATTTTATTGGATATTCAACGACGACCATACCCGTATAGTACGCGTATGCGACACGGCAGTAGATCGACACTGCCTGGACTTGAGTCGAGAGCTACAGCACAGCCTCAGTACAGGCCAGGCGCCAGTCGATCGCACTTGCAAGACAGCGCATTTTCACACTTTGCAGTTGACAGCGCACTGGCAAGTACAGTTTCGCACCTTAGTGAACCTGGGTCGCAGTCGCTTACAGCAGATTTGAATGCAGCCACCATGCATGAAATCGCGGTCGCTGGTCGCGCACAGCAGATGGTCGCTCTGGACAGATCAGTTTGTATGTGAAACCGTCGGTGCACGGAAAATCGGTCGCTAACGGTGGATGGTCGCCTACAGCAGAGGTCGCTAACGGCAGATTTGACTGTAAAACTGTTAGTACTGAGCTGGATTCCATATTAGGGCTTTCAGAGTACCTCGGTACACATTTCTCCCAGTTTGCCACTCAACTGGTTTCCTTTATGGCATGCAGTATTATAAAACCTCTATGAGATGAACGGAAAAAGGAAACATATCTAGAGCAACTGCCACTTACTCTTCTCGCAATGTTCTCCGGCGAATCCTCTTGGACAGATGCATTTACCTTGTTCGTTACACTTACCCTGGTTCACACACTTGCACGCTGCAGAAGTGTTAAAATACCACCGATTGATTTTCCCACACACCACAGTATGGGAAGGAAAAAGGCACAGGATTATCATCAGTGAGTGGTAACGGAGTTAGAGCAATTCAACGACCGGAAAGAATGGAATCATAATTTCATTATACTTGAAGTATTTGTGGTTAGTAGGCAAACAGTCTTGGTCTGAGAATGTTTTAACATTGTCGAATACCAAAATGCACCCAATTAGACCAAAAGAGTTGATTGTCAGCATCATGAACAGAACATGGGTCACAACACAAAAACACACAAAAACACACACCCCTAGTGAAATTCCACAAAATGATCCACCATCAAGCCATGCCACACTTACCGGGTGCAGTGGTTGCTGCCTCAGTGGTTGCTGCATCAGTGGTTGCTGCAGCAGTGCTTGCTGCAGCAGTGGTTGCTGCCTCAGTGGTTGCTGCTTCAGTGGTTGCTGCCTCAGTGGTTGCTGCCTCAGTGGTTGCTGCAGCAGTGGTTGCTGCATTGGTGGTTGCTGCATCAGTGGTTGCTGCCTCCTTGGCTGCTGGAGCAGTGGTTGCTGCATCAGTTGTTGCAGGAGAAGTGGTTGTTGCCTCAGTGGTTGCTGCAGCAGTGGTTGCTGTCTCAGTTGTTGCTGCGTCAGTGGTTGCTGCATCAGTGGTTGCTGCATCAGTGGTTGCTGCATCAGTGGTTGCTGCAGCAGTGGTTGCTTCAGCAGTGGTTGCTGCATCAGTAGTTGCTGCATCAGTGGTTGCTGCCTCGGTGGTTGCTGCATCAGTGGTTGCTGCCTCAGTGGTTGCTGCCTCAGTGGTTGCTTCATCAGTGGTTGCTGCATTAGTGTTTGCTGTCTCAGTTGTTGCTGTCTCAGTGGTTGCCGCATCAGTGGTTGCTGCAGCAGTGGTTGCTGCATTGGTGGTTGCTGCATCAGTAGTTGCTGCATCAGTGGCTGCTGCCTCAGTGGTTGCTGCAGCAGTGGTTGCTGCAGCAGTAGTTGCTGCCTCGGTGGTTGCTGCAGCAGTAGTTGCTGCCTCGGTGGTTGCTGCAGCAGTAGTTGCTGCCTCTGTGGTTGCTGCAGCAGTAGTTGCTGCCTGGGTGGTTGCTGCAGCAGTAGTTGCTGCCTCAGTGGTTGCTGCAGTAGTAGTTGCTGCCTCCGTGGTTGCTGCATAAGTAGTTACTGCCTCGGTGGTTGCTGCAGCAGTGGTTGCTGCCTCAGTGGTTGCTGCATCAGTGGTTGCTGCCTCAGTGGTTGCTGCAGCAGTGGTTGCTGCCTTGGTGGTTGCTGCATTGGTGGTTGCTGCATCAGTAGTTGCTGCCTTGGTGGTTGCTGCAGCAGTGGTTGCTGCATCAGTGGTTGCTGCATCAGTGTTTGCTGTCTCAGTTGTTGCTGTCTCAGTGGTTGCTGCATCAGTGGTTGCTGCAGCAGTGGTTGCTGCATTGGTGGTTTCTGCATCAGTAGTTGCTGCATCAGTAGTTGCTGCCTGGGTGGTTGCTGCAGCAGTGGTTGCTGCAGCAGTGGTTGCTGCATCAGTGGTTGCAGGAGAAGTGGTTGTTGCCTCAGTGGTTGCTGCAGGAGTAGTTGCTGCCTCGGTGGTTGCTGCAGCAGTAGTTGCTGCCTGGGTGGTTGCTGCAGCAGTAGTTGCTGCCTCGGTGGTTGCTGCATCAGTGGTTGCTGCAGCAGTGGCTGCTGCAGCAGTGGTTGTGGTAGTTGAAGTAGTGTTGGATTTGGTGGGTGTTGCAGTGGTGGATGCAGCGGTGACACTACCGATGGGTGTTTCTGTTAACGTAGTGTTGGGCGTTGTGGTTGTGGCTGCTGCAGATGCGGTGGTTGTGGCATCCATTGGCGTTTTGGTGGAAGTAGTGTTGGATTTGGTGGTTGTGGTAGCCGCGGATTCGGTGGTTGCTGGGTCAGTTGCTGCCTCAGTAGTTGCTGCCTCAGTGGTTGCTGCAGCATTGGTTGATGCCTCAGTGGTTGCTGCAGCAGTGGTTGCTGCAGCAGTGGTTGTCGAATTCAAGGTGGCTGCCTCAGTGGTTGCTGCCTCAGTGGTTGCTGCAGCAGTGGTTGCTGCACCAGTGGTTGATGCCTCAGTGGTTGCTGCCTGGGTGGTTGCTGCCTTGGTGGTTGCTGCAGCAGTGGTTGCTGCAGCAGTGATTGTCGAATTCGAGGTGGCTGCCTCAGTGATGGCTGCCTCAGTGGTTGCTGCAGCAGTGGTTGCTGCCTCAGTGGTTGCTGCCTCAGTGGTTGCTGCAGCAGAGGTTGCTGCACCAGTGGTTGCTGCAGCAGTTGTTGCTGCATCTGTGGTTGCTGCCTTGGTGGTTGCTGCAGCAGTGGTTGTCGAATTCAAGGTGGCTGCCTCAGTGGTTGCTGCCTCAGTGGTTGCTGCAGCAGTGGTTGCTGCAGCAGTGGTTGCTGCACCAGTGGTTGATGCCTCAGTGGTTGCTGCCTGGGTGGTTGCTGCCTTGGTGGTTGCTGCAGCAGTGGTTGCTGCAGCAGTGGTTGTGGAATTCGAGGTGGCTGCCTCAGTGGTTGCTGCAGCAGTGGTTGCTGCAGCAGTGGTTGCTGCCTCAGTGGTTGCTGCAGCAGAGGTTGCTGCACCAGCGGTTGCTGCAGCAGTTGTTGCTGCATCTGTGGTTCCTGCCTTGGTGGTTGCTGCAGCCGTGGTTGATGCCTCAGTGGTTGCTGCAGCAGTGGTTGTCCAATTCGAGGTGGCTGCCTCAGTGGTTGCTGCCTCAGTGGTTGCTGCAGCAGTGGTTGCTGCATCAGTGGTTGCTGCATCAGTGGTTGCAGGAGAAGTGGTTGCTGCATCAGTAGTTGCTGCATCAGTGGTTGCTGCCTCAGTGGTTGCTGCAGCAGTGGTTGCTGCAGCAGTAGTTGCTGCCTCGGTGGTTGCTGCAGCAGTAGTTGCTGCCTCGGTGGTTGCTGCAGCAGTAGTTGCTGCCTCTGTGGTTGCTGCAGCAGTAGTTGCTGCCTGGGTGGTTGCTGCAGCAGTAGTTGCTGCCTCAGTGGTTGCTGCAGTAGTAGTTGCTGCCTCCGTGGTTGCTGCATCAGTAGTTACTGCCTCGGTGGTTGCTGCAGCAGTGGTTGCTGCCTCAGTGGTTGCTGCATCAGTGGTTGCTGCCTCAGTGGTTGCTGCAGCAGTGGTTGCTGCCTTGGTGGTTGCTGCATTGGTGGTTGCTGCATCAGTAGTTGCTGCCTTGGTGGTTGCTGCACCAGTGGTTGCTGCATCAGTGGTTGCTGCATCAGTGTTTGCTGTCTCAGTTGTTGCTGTCTCAGTGGTTGCTGCATCAGTGGTTGCTGCAGCAGTGGTTGCTGCATTGGTGGTTTCTGCATCAGTAGTTGCTGCATCAGTAGTTGCTGCCTGGGTGGTTGCTGCAGCAGTGGTTGCTGCATCAGTGGTTGCAGGAGAAGTGGTTGTTGCCTCAGTGGTTGCTGCAGGAGTAGTTGCTGCCTCGGTGGTTGCTGCAGCAGTAGTTGCTGCCTGGGTGGTTGCTGCAGCAGTAGTTGCTGCCTCGGTGGTTGCTGCATCAGTGGTTGCTGCAGCAGTGGTTGCTGCAGCAGTGGTTGTGGTAGTTGAAGTAGTGTTGGATTTGGTGGGTGTTGCAGTGGTGGATGCAGCGGTGACACTACCGATGGGTGTTTCTGTTAACGTAGTGTTGGGCGTTGTGGTTGTGGCTGCTGCAGATGCGGTGGTTGTGGCATCCATTGGCGTTTTGGTGGAAGTAGTGTTGGATTTGGTGGTTGTGGTAGCCGCGGATTCGGTGGTTGCTGGATCAGTTGCTGCCTCAGTAGTTGCTGCCTCAGTGGTTGCTGCAGCATTGGTTGATGCCTCAGTGGTTGCTGCAGCAGTGGTTGCTGCAGCAGTGGTTGTCGAATTCAAGGTGGCTGCCTCAGTGGTTGCTGCCTCAGTGGTTGCTGCAGCAGTGGTTGCTGCACCAGTGGTTGATGCCTCAGTGGTTGCTGCCTGGGTGGTTGCTGCCTTGGTGGTTGCTGCAGCAGTGGTTGCTGCAGCAGTGATTGTCGAATTCGAGGTGGCTGCCTCAGTGATGGCTGCCTCAGTGGTTGCTGCAGCAGTGGTTGCTGCCTCAGTGGTTGCTGCCTCAGTGGTTGCTGCAGCAGAGGTTGCTGCACCAGTGGTTGCTGCAGCAGTTGTTGCTGCATCTGTGGTTGCTGCCTTGGTGGTTGCTGCAGCAGTGGTTGTCGAATTCAAGGTGGCTGCCTCAGTGGTTGCTGCCTCAGTGGTTGCTGCAGCAGTGGTTGCTGCAGCAGTGGTTGCTGCACCAGTGGTTGATGCCTCAGTGGTTGCTGCCTGGGTGGTTGCTGCCTTGGTGGTTGCTGCAGCAGTGGTTGCTGCAGCAGTGGTTGTGGAATTCGAGGTGGCTGCCTCAGTGGTTGCTGCAGCAGTGGTTGCTGCCTCAGTGGTTGCTGCAGCAGAGGTTGCTGCACCAGTGGTTGCTGCAGCAGTTGTTGCTGCATCTGTGGTTGCTGCCTTGGTGGTTGCTGCAGCAGTGGTTGATGCCTCAGTGGTTGCTGCAGCAGTGGTTGTCCAATTCGAGGTGGCTGCCTCAGTGGTTGCTGCCTCAGTGGTTGCTGCAGCAGTGGTAGCTGCAGCAGTGGTTGCTAGCATTCTCTGCGGTAGTCTCGTGTACCTTGGTGGCGGTGGTTGTGGGCATGGTGCTGCCAGACCCAGGCGATGTACTGGTTGAGTTTGTCTGCTCGTCGGGTGTTTCTCCTGGCGCCGTCGTGACGGTGGCAGTCGCTGTACTAGCAGTAGTAGTGGGCTTTGTGTAAGAGATGATACAGAACGGGGTGGGCGTGGCGGTGGCGGGTGCGGTGGTTGCGGCGTCCATGGGTGGTTCGGCTGAGGCAGCGGTGGTTGTGGTGAATGGCTTAGAAGTTTGGACGAGTGTAGTGTTTGGGGTAATGGTTGGTGTGCTCATTGGACTGTTTGTGGGCGCTGTAGCTAGATTACACTGGACAATGTTCGACTCATTGAGCACTGGTCGCAAGAAAGCAACAAAACAAAAAAACAAAAGAAGAAAGCACATACCAACAACAAGACACAATGGTTGTTAGATAAAGCCAGCAATGTCATCTGTGTAGAACAGTGCCTAGCACAATAGCATGTGCGCATATAGTATCAATACGGCGATGTGTACAGTCATACCACGAGCTTGCTTTAGGGCGCATCTGTAAATATTCATTTAGAAACGAAAGCTAGTCGTTCAGGGGGCGGGGTGGGGCGGGGTGGGGGAGGGGTGGGGGAATAAACGCCTGTTCGGTTTTTGAAAAATATTGATGCCCAGTTTGTATGTGTTGGCACATCCAGAAAAAGAAAAAAATTCGATGCTATGTTCTGTTTGTATGTGTTCGTTTCTCAGGGAGCGGGGTTGAAGACAAATTACTAGTTTTCGTTTCTAAAATAAGGCGATACCAACAAAAATAGAGATTCCCGGGCCCTCCCGCACCAAAATTGCGCCAAAGCCATTTTTTTTTAACAGTTCATACATGTACAGTACTGATCGTGTGAGTAGATCTGTGACGTGGAGTCACACAAACCCGAGCTTGTATAATATGTACAGATCAGGGCCATTGAAATATAGAAAATTGAACGGGTAAACCGCGTACCTGTTGTTTGCAAAAAAAGTTGAATAAAAATTACCGGAAAATGCTGTAAAAAAAGTTCAACATGGCATGCACACATATTAGTCATGTACATACATGGGAAAAATAAATAAAAAATAAAATTCGCCCGCCCGCACCAATTTCACATGGATCCTGCCCGGGAATCTCGATTTTATTTTGGTCTCGCCTAAATATCAGCTTTTACAGATGCCCCCGTAGTTGAAAATAGCTCGCTACATTCGAAACATCATGGTATCTTTTCAACAACCGCTCAGCATATATTGCACGGACCATGAATACGATAAAAACATAAAATAAAATAAAGCATTGATAGTGACTTACGCTTCTGGCAATAGTCTCCGGTGAATCCTTCTGGGCAGGAGCATGCACCATTGTTGTCACACTGACCCTGGTTCAAGCACTTGCATGCTGCAGCCCTGATTGGATATACAGCCGGGGTCGGTGTGTGCAGAATACGGCAGAACACAGACAAAAGCACGGGATTTTGTTTTACGGGTACTGGAAAGTGAGGCATTCGCTAATCACAGAGTGGCAGATTGCCAATTTTTAAAACAAAAATCGATTATGGGTTGCAGCAAATGGCAAGAGAGACAATTCCATTAGCTTCATCAATTACTTCTGTCGGCGTATGGCAAATCAGCCTTATTCAATCCGAGGCAACTTTCACAATACGTTGCACGGCCAAAGCTGGAGTGGTCAGCTGACTGCCCAATGCTCTTCTATTCCCAACGTTCTTGTTATTGTTCTTCTATTTCTGGGCAAAGTATGATAAAAGAGACATTCTGACTTACGTTTTTCACAATGTATGTCGTAGTACACGGATCGGTCACAGGCACAACCGAGGTCCTCTTCAATTTCACCACCACCACAGTAATCTGCACGAAAAGTGAAAAGTACACGCGCACACACAACAAACACACACACACACACACACACACACACAAACACAGAAAGAGAGACAGAGAGACAGAAAAACAGAGAAAAAGAGACAGCGAAACAGAGACAGCGAGACAGAGAGAGTTAATTGTTTGGACAAAGTCAGCCATTGCGATTACTATTACTATTATTATTCACACATATCCGCTGGATGAGTACGCATGGCCCATGCACCATAGGAACCCACGAATACAAACCAGCATATGTTCCCTCAGCAATACAAGCAAGCAAGCAGGCAAGCAAAGATTAGTAAGAGATCAGGCAGCGAAGACAAAGCGAAGAGAGATGAGGACATACGCAGCGAAAACAGTTCCAAAGCGTAGCCAGGGACTGTATGTGAGCACATGGGTACCCCAGCCAGATACATGCGAGGTAATCATCAAACAACAGCAATGAAAACAATCTGCATATCCTGGTACACAGGGTTCATCTGGTAAGGCATCACCCTGTTGTGAAATGATGTGTTGTTTTCCTGTGTGATGGCATTCCACAAACTGTCTCGTCTAGTCGCGTGCATGTGTGCAATTAGCATGCGCGATTTTGTAGTCGAGAGTCCTTTCGTCAGTCTTCTTGTTCGCCTCTTTCAGTGTAGTCTTCATTTCTGTCATGTCAAAATATCTAGTGTAAAACAAATGAGTACTTGTCCTTTGTGTCCTGCGTCCTGGGGAACGGAATGGCCGTGATTCCGTAACAACCCTCACCTCTGTGCTTGGTCCCTACATTAGCGTTCTGTGCACATGCCACGAGATTGAGTTTAGTAAACACATTTTTAGACTCGGGTACTAACCGTTATGTGCAGAATGTCAGTACCGTTGGTCAGTTTCGTGCAATGTTATCGCATGAGCTGATTGTAAAGTAACTGGTGGTGTAAGTGGATATCATAGCGTACCTTGTAGCTCTCTGGTCTTCTAAATAACTAAATACATAAATTAAATCTCACTTACTGAAACAGAAGATAGCCGCTTCGCCGCCGGCCGAGCAGCTTTCAAATGTTGGCCTACTCTGATCCTCTTCAAATGTAACAGTGCGGTGACGCCGTTTTCCGTTGACCAGTGTCGGTGCGAGGTGATAAGGAGTGTGTGGCTCCAGAGACAGCGGAAGTGCCCAGCGCATTGGCAGTATATGATGGCCGTGCTTCTGAACCCAGTCCTCGGTAACAATGTGCAATCCGTACTGCTGACAGGCCTCCTCGGCAAAGTCCAATGTGACCATGGTCAGATGGGTGGGCTGTGCCATTGCGTACGTCACACTTCTCACTTGAAGCCATTTGGCTGCAGGTAAGACCACAGGCAGAAGCAAAGCAGAGTACACGTTATTCCCGTAGCTATACAGCAGACGTTACTTCAGTAACGTCTGGCGCTAGCCAGGGTCCACACAGCTTTACTTTGGTACAATTATGTATTTCGTGTCGTCGCGCCTGCATGGCTCTCTCCCGTACATGCCGCGTAGCGTACCACCAAAGACAGCTGGACACCCTATTCAAATAGGGCTTTCAGCTGCAAGATCATAACATGAAGAAACTTCGAAGAATGTGTATGTATGCGAAGTGTATCAGGGGAATGCATGCAGGGCGACAGTGCGGGTTCAAATCCCATGTTAGGCCATGGTAAAAATTATCTTTGATTCTCAAGTACGCGCGCACCGATTTTTGGCGGCGCACCGACGATTTTTTTTATTTCTATGCATGCATATGCGTGCATGAAAACGGTCAATGCGAAAGACATGAATCCGGGAGTAGTAAAATACCGGCATTTTTCTACTCCCTGGCCTGAATAATAAAATAATTATAAATTAATTATGAACCTGTGACGTACACATGTGTGACCCTATCTTTGGAAATAAAAAAATTGTGGGAATTAAAATAAAAAATCGCTCGCTCGCACCGATTTTCACAGGCTCATGACCTGAGAATCAACTTTATTTTTTACCATGGCCTTATGTCTTGAAAAAGTAGGAGAAGTGGAAAAGCGTCATTTCAAAACGGTTGTATTGAGATGTCAGGAACAAATTCTTCGTCAGGATTAGTCCGGCCCGGATGAGATGCCCTCTCTGGCAGATTATATGACTTGCTCTCATTCTACCTGGCATCCTCTACAGTTCCAACGCATATCTCTCCTCCCTAACATCCCAGAAAAAGACACCAGCTAACTGTACTGGATAAAAGGTGCATTCGTACAGTGGCCAAACAGCTGGGGCTGGGACACACACCGCCCCATTTGTACACCTGCTTCGGACAGATCCCAGTACAGGTCTCCTCTCGATATAACAACTCTCACTTGTACATAAACCTCGTTAGTACATAAAAAAAAATCAAATCCGGCGCCGAAACAGCATCACTCCCATACAAATTTTGTTCTACACAACATAATCCTACATAACATAAACCCCGGCATAACGCACACTACGGCGCGGTCCCCGACGTGCGCACTCTCGATACAACGCTTCACGTGCGTGGTACAATCAAGCTGTAGCCGTAGCTAGCACTATAGCCAATCTAGTCCTATTGTGCATATAGTCAGCGGTATTGATGGTATCTGATATCGATGATGGTGCAGTGTGTATTTGTTTACACGGTTGAACCAGCCTTGTTATATCCTTCATTTTGAGGTACATGTATTTTTCAAACGGTTTTCTACATAACATAACTCTCGATAAACATAATTTTTGCGTGGTCCCAGAGATTACGTTATATGGAGAGTAGACATGTAGTATGTGTCGGGCGGGGTTTGGAGTAGGTACATGCCCCAGCCCAAAAATGAGGTATTATTGATAGTACCCCATTTTTGGGGTAAAAACCAGGCGCCCTGTTTTTGCACAAAAACATGATCTTTCGGGGTGTTGAAGGTGGTGGAGGGGTATGATATCATAGTTTTCATGCGATCCCGGCGCTGGAATGAGCTGAGCCGTATTCATACCCTTAGGATAGGCGAACTGATCCACCAGCGATTGTTTCGTCTACCTGCTCACACCACCCGTCTCACCGACCATCTCGCAGAATTATGGTTTCCCTACGGTGCACAGTCACTCAGATGACTGACACGCCTTAGTTGCTGCCGTCAAGCTATGGAAAGCCTTGCTCCACGAGTTTTAGTCTGCCGCAAATGATGCTGAGTTCGAGTGCTAGGATCCAGACAGCTTTAATTTACAGGGTCTGAGTACACCCCCAATGATAGTATTCCTCCTTGTTAACCAGCTGAGTGATTGCATGGCTGAACAGGATCAGACACATACCAACGCTCATACAAATACATGAATCTTACACATAGATGCCACCTTCGCCATTTGTGCAGAGATGTAGTGTACCACATTTTTACCCACTTACGACGGTGTGATTGATCTAAAATTTCTTGAGACAAGATACCAATAGTTGTGGATCAATTTGGAGCAAAACTTTGTTTTTCGAAATGTTCCACATGGGATGGTTTTTGCTGATCCAGGCTCATATTATTCATCGCATTTATTTTAAAATGAATTGATCTATAGGATCAATCGGGGAAGTGAACTGCCTGGAAAGAGAAAAATCCCGGACCCACCAGGACTTGAACCCGGGACCTTGCTTGTCATGAGCAGTGCTTTAACTATTAACCCGACTGCTGCATGGACGATAAGTGCTGCGAATAGTGACCATGCACCCTGGCCTGAGTAGCTCACTTGGCTAATTGAAAGTCAGCCCACCGGGGCCACGTTATGTTGCTTGGACATGTACAACCCCAGTCACAGAGCACAAGTTGGTTGAGTTTGGCCGTCAGGAGGCCAGCGCAAGGTATCCATGCGCGGGTCTGATTCCAGTGAGGGGCGATGTGGTACCCCAAAGCACAAGGGTAGCGTGATACCCTACGCCAATGTGCGCTACATGAGTAGCGTGATACTCGCCGAGCGCTTTTGCTGTTGCTTAGCAACGCGTTTCTGTCTTTCCTGGGCAAATGCATGTTGGGTGGCCCTGCGCATGACTTCACGGTGTCATAGCAACCTTGGAAATCTCAAGCCGGTTACCAACAAGCTATGAATCAGACCAAGCCGCCGAATGCCCCCGCCGGCCACCGGCGCTTCATTGCAATTGAATCTTGTCAAGAATAATGACCAAGGACAGATCAAATCATGCAAATACATGACATGTAGCTTGGAGTACCATCATGCTGAGTGGCACTCATTGTGAGACATAGGATAGTGTAGAGCGATAATAAATTTCAGGAGGCGTGGGTGGGAGGGAGAAATTGCAAAACAGTTGGATGCAGGCAGCAGCACAGCTAGCAAGAGAAAGAAGACGTGGATGGGTTTGTTCCTATTTTTGATGGCTGTGGCCATCCGTTGGCCCAACTGTATTCGTGTGAGTACGGCGTTTGTTTGTGCTGCCAGCTCTTGCCCGGCGTTTGTATGTGCTGCCAGCTTGGGCCCGGTGCGTGAGTGAAACCGAACTTGGAAAAGGCTTTCGCTCTTTAGTGCTATTGACTGGCTTTTCATACAATGCCTATTGATGTCTAGAGACATGCTGTCTAGCCTTCCCCTGGTACGCATTACACAGGGATTTGTTGAAGTTCGTACTGTGAACTGCCAAAGGGACATGTTTGATTGGTGCTGGGGCAGGTGCGAGATTACGGTGTCCCTGCAGCCGACCTAATCGTGTTTGTCGCCACAACCGGTTTTATTATGGGACCAGGCTGAACCTAGAAGGCGCTGAGAAGTTTACGACTGATCCTTTGAGCTTGAAGTTCTCTTGTTCCCTTTAAAATCCATCTATACTTACAGATTTGGCACTTGTCTCCGGTGAATCTTTCTGGGCAGCTGCATATACCCTCGCTGTCACACCGACCCTGGTTCACGCACTTGCATGCTATAGACACGATCAGGCATACAGTGGAAACAACATCACAGCGCGAGACAGAATAATATAAAGAGAGCATGGTAAGTCATTCATGGAGCTTTGGGAAAAGAAATATTCGACCGCACAAAGTCACCAGCGAGTAAGCCAGACAGTACACTTGATCCAGGGATCATGGCAGATATTCAGACTATGCACATGCTAGCCTTCTGTGTACGCAGTAGGAATTGTACTCGTGACACATCTGGGGGCCTGTATGCAGAGTTGCACATACGCGAGAGCTTTCTCTTGCTTTCACATCAAGTGGTGCAGGTAAAAGGTGGACCGGTCTGTCTGTCGACTTTCTTGGGCCATGACACCCTCTCTACTCGTCTAGTGAGAAGGCATTCTACTGACTGTAATTCTGGTGAAGTAAAATAAAGTAACAACAACATACCTGCTGTTCTACACCCGTCATGTTAGTTTTGTACTCAGGCTATGAAGTGTGTATGTGTGCTCAGATTATTTTGAAGAAGATTGTGTTACTGGAAGACCAGATATTTTAACGTCAATTAAAGTTAACGATCTCCTGATTTTTGTGGGTTAGCGAGGTGAAATTCTAACGAATTTTATCTCAAAACCGGCAAATGACTGTACATGTACATATCGTTTAGCAAATAACGACTTCAAATGCTATCGAATCTTTGAAATTCGATTCAAATTCGTTAACTCGTTAGAATTAAAAATGTTCGTTAACATTACTGGTCCGACAGTCCTTCCAGGCAATTCTTACTTTTTTCACATTGTTCACCGTAGGATGTATGGGGGTCACAGGAGCAAATCATGTCTGGCCCAAGAATACCGCTCCCACAGGACTCTGCGCAGAAAACGAAAGCAAACAGCTCAATAGCACAAACTCCTCTCCGCACGCCAGGCTGATGCAGGATCACAGGACCACAGGATAATTATGATGGTTTTGTTTTAAAACCGTTTCAGGATGAAGGACGAGTATACCAATGGCCACTTGTGCATGGGTAGACGAAGACAGCTTGGAAAGTGTGATCATTCTTATCACCATGAACAACCACCGTGTAGTTTTACCAGCCCTGTTGGCACAAGTCGGGGTGGCAAAGGGCACGGGCGTCGGAACTGGTGCGAGGGGTGCTTTGGCCTCACCAATAAAATTTCCCCGTGATTTTTGAAGCAATAAGATAATAATTATATGGTCTGTTTGGGGCCAGTTTTCTTCTAACATTTTCCCGGGGAGCTCTCCCCCCCCCCATTCATAGTGGCATCAATGTCAAATACCTTCTGACGCCCCTGGAAAGTCATTATGGCACATCCCGCATTGAAACAAGGAGTGTTGGCACAAATCCTGTTGCTACAAGAAATGGGCACGTCCATCATGTTGTTGGCAGGTACAAAAGCATGATTGGGAATTGCAAGCCGTTGGTGGAGCCAGCCATTAGTTTTCATCTCACTTACTGACACAGAGGATTTGGGCTCGCTGATTGCTTTCCGCTTCATCATACACCAGGCCCTCCGTAGTAAACTTTACGGTTTTGCGAACCAACTCTTCGTCTCTCTCGACCGATCTGACCTGGTAGGGATGGTGCGTGGGTTTGTGCTCTAGGGCTAGTGTATTTAGCCAGCGGTCTACCAGTGCATCGCCATGTACTTCTAGCCAGGCCATGCTGATGAGGCGAAGTTCGTACTGCAGACATGCTTCCTCCGCAAAAGGCTCCGTAACGATACACATTTAGGCTGCAACAAATTTTCAGCCAGTACTGCTGCTTCCTGCATACACTGTCATATCGAACCTTGCAAAAAACAATTTCGGCCGAAACTAATCTTCGGCCAAATATGACTTGGCCGAAAATAGTTGAAAATAAATATGCGCCGAATATCTGTTGACTTACAGTACGTACTAACCTGTCTACTCTTTCCTAGCTGCTGAGCATTCATCCCATTCGTTCTTTTAAAATATGCTATTATTGTAGTCAGCCGTTTCCAATTATATTTATTGAAGTAAATAGCTGACATTTCGTGTGTTTTTAGGATTGTCTTATTTATTCCTTTTTGCCTATTCTGCAGTTGCATGTGTGTGTGTGTGTGCTCCTCATTGGCTTCGCTCGTTCCTCTTTCCTTTTCTTCATTTGGCTTATGCAAAGGCTAGCCACGCTTGCTTGGTGATGTCAACTAAAACAACCATGATAATTTTGGTGAAAAAAGGAGGACAACATGTTACGAGTTATGACTAACTGTCCACCAATGACCAATGTAACCAGATCTTATACAGTCAGCGAGTGCGACAAAGTGGCACAAAACTGACAAGGAATACTGAAACATTCGGCGACCTGACACCTAGCTCCAACACTTCTCCAAGGCGCAAACCTGACTGTATAAGATCTGGTTACGTTGGTGGACAGTCAGTCATAACTCGTAACATTTTGTCCTTCTTTTTTTCACCATAATTTAATTGTCTCACCATCCGAGTTAAACTAAGCATGATAATAATAATAATTACTGAAAAAAGGGAATAGCTTACCTTCACAGATGATATCGTGATGGCTTGTTCCTTGCTCATCAAACAATACATCTTCCGTGTCGTTCTGGTTGAGACTGTAAATGACATGCTCTCCACGGTACACATGATCTGTCCACACTTCAATAGGGTTGCTGTATCCGTTTCCCATCATTTCTTTGAGCATTGCTACCATGCAGCCGTGCACGCCAAGCTCTAGTGTGGTGAAGTGGCTGAAATTGATGATGTCGTATCCTCGACGCCTGCACATCTGCTGGCCTCGACTCAGATCGGTCTCCTGTGGGGCTCGTTCACGTGCGGGTGAGTCGGCAAGCCGGCAAGGGCCATCCAGGTGTATATTGCTCCATCTGTGCCTGGGCACCTGGTTTTGAGAGCTGAACACAACACAGTGCATATTCAGAACAAAATTTTATAGTCCATTCATCGGAAATAGTCCCGCTGGCTGTTGAAAGTCCGATTTGGGCCGAATTGGGGATCAAAAAAAAAAAAAAATTCACGGTTCGCATGAGACTCGGCTGGATCAAAAACGACTTTAATTCTCAAAAATCTGGGTGTGGGATCTGCTTCTCCATACATTTTGACATGGCATACTTGTTCTAATTTTGTAAAACCTGGCTGAATTTCTATTTCCCTTTTCTTGAACTTTTCTGGCCTCGACTGTGGCAAGGAGCACGGGTCACACACTGCAGAACGTACTGTTGTTTTCACGATATCTATAACTATGTTTGGGAAACACCAAAAAGTTAGGGCGCCAGTTTCCAATGAATGGACTACCGGTATTATAGGGGCAGTCTTGCTACATTCTCTCGAAACACGCACACTTCTACCTTCAAACTATGTCTAGAACCATTTGAAAACTAGAGCCCAAATATGGATTTAGATATAAACCGCTTGAAATGCGTCCTTTTTGGCTTGGGGTTTGGTGGGTTTGGCGGGGGGGGGGGGGGGGGGGGGATTTAGCAGACCTTGCATTCCAGCTCTTCAGATAATGATTAAACCAGGGGTGAATTTCATAAAACTGAATATGTACTGTAGGAAAGGTAAAGGACATATGGATACGAGTTAAGAGTAACTCTCCATCACTGTAACTGGATACTATATACAGTCAGAAAGTGCAATAACTAGGCACAAAACTGACAAGAGTACTCTTGTCAGTTTTGTTACTCTTAACTCGTATCCATATGTCCTTTTCCTTTCCACATTTATTTATGGCTCAACATCCGAGTTTCAAATTGTACTGTAGGAGTACAAATTTTCGTTCACAAAATCTTTCGTTAGATCACTCCACCAGCAAGTTCGTTACGTACAAAATTTCGTTTTTGGTCAAAGTCTGTCACCCCGAACGTTCAGGGAAAAATAATTTAGTTTGGTACATGCTTTAGTTATTTCGCTACCCCTAACGAACAAAGCAAAAGTTAATTCCAAACGAAACTTAGTACTTATACAGTAGAGAACAGCCTGGATAGGAAGCTACAAACGCTTTTCTGTTCCCGGTCTGCACCCATAACCATAATTAGATTAACTTGCTGTTTGCGTTATGCAGAGCTCACTGACTTGTCAGTTTGAGCACTCTGGCAAGGTACGTTCGGGCCTGATTGGAAATTTTTATTTCCATTGCTATCAGGTTCGGCCTCATTTCCTCTGTGCTGCGCTGATGAGTTCAAAAAGAACGAAACAGCATGCTGTCCGCAGATTGAGTATTTCGCTCCTGCTCTTGTAGCAGTTGAGCACTCTTGCGTGGGGTAGTGCCTTTGCTGTTTGCGTTATGCAGAGCTCACTGACTTGTCAGTTTGAGCACTCTGGCAAGGTACGTTCGGGCCTGATTGGAAATTTTTATTTCCATTGCTATCAGGTTCGGCCTCATTTCCTCTGTGCTGCGCTGATGAGTTCAAAAAGAACGAAACAGGATGCTGTCCGCAGATTGAGTAATTAGATTAACTATAAACTATTTTAAGAATTCGACGAGGAGACAATAATTTTAATATGGCAATAAGTAGGGCGAGCTGAAGCGACATGTGGACTACTTTATTAACAATGTAAGCGATGGAGACGATGCAAGAAACAACCTAAAGGGTAAGGAAATACATGTAAGAAGAAAAAGGGCAATGGGAAAAAAGATGATTCGAACAAGTTTTCGTACAACACTCTTCAGGAATCACTGTTGTACTAAAGAACAAAATGAGAACAAAGGAAATAATATAGCAATCAAGGTAGGGTGACACGATACAATGACAGCACTGGAATATCGAGGTGCGATTTCTCACAAAAGCGTGCAGAACACAAGGGTATACAAGTAAGAACTAAGCGTGACAAGTGTGTATCAGCAACAAAAACAAAAAAGTGAGAACGAATGATAATAATAACAATAACAAACAAGAAGGTGACAAAACACATTTAGGCACAAGTGGCAACAACGTTGCCACACTACACAAAAGAACATTATTTGAACAATTTTAGGGTAATAACACTATCTTTCTGGACACACAAATTCGGCTTATGAATGCGCTGACAAACAGCTTCCAAAACTTGTAACTGCAAAAGATAACCATGACGAGCACGGCACAAAACAGAAAAACAGGAATCAGAATAAGTACGACAACAGTCAGTACTAGAAACTGACTGTGTTCTGCACGCTTTTGTGAGAAATCGCACCTCGATATTCCAGTGCTGTCATTGTATCGTGTCACCCTACCTTGATTGCTATATTATTTCCTTTGTTCTCATTTTGTTCTTTAGTACAACAGTGATTCCTGAAGAGTGTTGTACGAAAACTTGTTCGAATCTTCTCGCTCCACATATACTGGCATACACAGAGACATAGACAGCAATAGCGACAACACACAAAGTGAAGGGTAGTTGGCCGCAGCCAGATGTGAACCGGATGAGTGAGGTATGGAAGCAAGCAAGGACTGAGAACAGAGTGTCTCAGATAGAATAGTCGTGCCAGTGGATAGCAGAAATAGGCCATGATGCAGAACCACTTGGGACCGTCAGATTAATTTTCCTGGACCGAGCCAGCCGGGAAAAAACCCTCGCGCCGACGGACGCATTTGTGAGGGAAAAAACCGGGTGTATATCCCCAATGGCGATTAGGCATCATGTAGGCATGGCAAGCACATCGCGGCAAACAGTGATAAAAAGCATTGATAATATGCACAGAAATAAAGGGTGGGAGGGCAGGGACACTGGTGAGACTCAAAACTGACTGAAGAAGTCAGGAAAAGAAGCGACAACAAAGAACACACCAGATGCCATATTTGCAACTGAAAAATATTTCGCGAGAAATCATTTCTCGCCTATCTCGCTGCGCTCAGCCGGCGAGAAATACAACTTCTCGCTCCACATATACTGGCAAACACAGAGACATAGACAGCAATAGCGACAACACACAAAGTGAAGGGTAGTTGGCCGCAGCCAGATGTGACTCAGAAAAAGCATAGCGCGGCGAAAACGAGAAAGAAGGCAGGGAGATGCAAACAAGACAGGAAGACTGACACAGAGAGAGAGTACGGGACAAAACGAGTAGGCTATGACCTACACAAAGTTTCTCATAGTCCAAGGACCTAGCACCCTGATCTGGTGCAGTACGTCCCAGTTCAGTGTTGAGGAACCACCCACCAAACTGAGTGTGAGAGCATGTAGGGTATCTATAGTAGTTCAGGTGTCAGGAACTGGCCAGCCAGGACTTGATAGTGATACGTCCACGCAGTGCACATGAACAAGGCATCTGATTCTCAACCCTGACTGAACAGCATGTGGCGACTATAAAGATCACAGATAGCAGATATATCGGTTCAGTTTGGGCTGCACAGGATCAATCCTCCCATAGCCAACCCCTGAAGTACTCTAAAGCAGGGAGTAGAGAAGAGAAAGGAGAAAGAACAAGCAGAATAAGCACACAGAACAGCAGAGTAAGTCATCTGGATGCAAGAAGCATGTACAGGGTGTGCCACAAACAGACTCGGGACAAGTGAAACCCGATAGGGCCGGCATGATTAAAATGCACAGCATAAAATTACGCAACCACTACTTAGCATAAAATTGTTGGAATTAATCCAGGAATATTCACACAGTGCCGCCAGGCCTCACACAGAACACACAGAGCCTATGCAAGAAGCCAGTAAGTTAGGTCTGATCCGATTTTGCAAAGTGCATTCAACACCTGTCCAATCGGACTGGTACAGAGGGCCTATTTTGATTTCACACAGTAGAGAATGAACTCCTCCAGGAAGACATTTTTACTGGGATACAGCTGACACCACACAGTATGCAAGGCACTCCTCTAATAGGACAGATACTGATACTGGAACTCAATATTTAACTCTCGGTGACCGAAACGTATAGCCGGTAAGATCATTCTACTGGGACCCGTCCAACATGGTATGTGGCGAACGCATTCATTCATCGAGACGATCATACAGACTCAACTGACATCGCACATTGCACAATACGTCAACTACATGTAGTAAGCCATTGATATTGGGAGGTGGCGGACATTACACAGTACCCAATGCACCCATAGAGACTGTTATGCGGGGACCCGTCTGACATCGTATAGTACACAATCTGATGAGCGAATAAGACTGGAATGAACTCCTCTAGTAAGACATTTTGACTAGGACACAGCTGACCCCACGCAGTATGCAAGGCACTCCTCCAATGAGACACAATGATACTGGAAATCGACATTATAACTTTCGGTAAACAATACGTACATCCGGTAAGACCATTCTACTGGGACTCAACCCAACATTGTACGTGGCGTAATGCACTCATTCGTTGAAACAATCGTACAGAGACACAACTGACATCGTACATTGCACAATACGTCAACTAGTAAGACATTGATATTGGGAGGGGGCGGACACTGCCGGGCTGGAAGTGCCTTACGTTGTACGGTGCATAAGGCGCTCATCCAGTGAGACAGTTATATGGGCACTCATCTGGCGTCGCCCAGTGTAGAACGCAATCATCCAGGGCGACAGATCTAGAGGGGTTCGTCTGGCATTGGACAGTGCACAATGCACTCTTCCGGTAAGACAGTTATACCGGGCCTCCACCGTCATCTCGCAGTGCACAATGCACTCTTCCAGTAAGACAGTTATACTGGGAATCCTCCGTCATCTCGCAGCGCACAATGCACTCTTCCAGTAAGACAGTTATACTGGGAATCCTCCATCATCTCGCAGCGCGCAATGCACTCTTCCAGTAAGACAGTTATACTGGGAATCCTCCATCATCTCGCAGTGCACAATGCACTCTTCCAGTAAGACAGTTATACTGGGCATCCACCGTCACCTTGCAGCGCACAATGCACTCTTCCAGTCAGACATACCGGGATCCGTTGGTCATCGCACAGTTCCCGATGCACTCCTTCGGTGAGACAGTTCTATCGGGACTCATATGACATTGCACAGCGCATAATGCGCTCGTCAATTCAGACAGTTACACCAGGAATCAACACTGACACTCAGCGCACAATGTACTCATCAAGTAAGACAGGTCTGGGATAGCACATCGCACGATGCGTTCATCCAGTAAGACAGTTACACCAGGACATGTCCACCAACACGCTATGTGAAGTACACTCATCCAGAAACACAGTTTTACCAAACAGCGCATAATGTGCTTGCCAGTTAGGACAGTTACACCAGGAATCATTGCCGACACTCGGTGCACGATGCACTCATCAGGCAGGACCGATCTAACATAGCACAACGCACAATGCGTTCAGTAAGACAGATACAGCAGGACTTGTCCGCCCGCACAGTATGCGCAGCACACACATTCCGAAACACAGTTATGCCACCAGCACACAGTGTGCCATACGCGCATTTACTAAAGTTAGCTTCGCATACACAAATTTGTAGATTCATCCACTGACGCACAAATAATGCACCGACGCTGTACAATGGATATACTGGAAGCGGAACTAGTGTACTACCCTACCCCGCATAAAGTACTGGAATTGCAAACCTTGCCTGTAGGGGTGTAAAGCAATCGCACGATTACTATAAGCTGGAGCTTATTCGATTGTACAACTACGCCTGACCACCTACACGTAAGAAGGCACTTTATACCACCATATACAAATCCGGCATGGTTGGCGGCGCTATTCTCGTTACCGAATGATTTGGTGTGTGCCGGAGGAAGGGAAAGGGAGAGACAATCTCCATTATAATAGGATGCTTGGAGTACAGAAACAAGTAATTTCATTCACGACTGCAACAAAGCCCGAACGGAGGTGACTGGAGTACACTACGGCACCAATCTGTTAAACCTATGAGAAAAAGCAAACAATAAATTCAACTTATCTGGATAGTCACTGGCGGCAGCCACGATCCGTCATCTGGCCTCGTGATCTCGCGGCTGGCGATGGCTGATTGCCCAGTGGCAGCTGCGGCTGTAGGCTACTGTAGGTACTGCAGAGGTCATTGTTTTTGCTGGAGATGGCATGTTTCTTCGTTCTGCCTGTTTTGCGTGCAGCGTAATCATCAGCATCAAATCATCACCACCACATTCCAAACTTTTCCTCCGCAATTCTCAGAAGTTTGTTTCTTGTGTATCTCAGGCTCACGCGATGGTCGATGGATGACATAGCGCCTTGCTGGTGTCTTTCACGGACCTGGGGCTTGGCGCCGTCCTTGGTTGCGAACAGTTCGATTTTTTGTTCAAACTGTTGTTCGCAGCATTTTTGGCTACGAGTACGAGCGAGGGTTTTGTTTGCTGGAGTTTGGGGTTGAGGCCCGTTCGTGACAGTGTCCTCAGCTCCTGGATCTTGTCCTGTGGGTGTTGCAGTTTCAACTGCTGGCTTTCCACGGGTCGTGTCAGATTCCGTCACGCAGAGGACCTGTCCGCCTCGGATGTTGGTCAGTTGGATGGCGAAGACGGCGATTCGGGGGACGCGAGGGAAGCCGACGACGATGTGATCGGAGGGGATGTCAAAGGCACTGAGAAAGAAGCATTATGTTCGAGGGATCCTGACAAAGGAGTTCGTTCAAGGAAAATCCTACGGAGATCGAAAAAACCGGTCCACACTGGTGAGACTCAAAACTGACTGAAGAAGTCAGGAAAAGAAGCGACAACAAAGAACACACCAGATGCCATATTTGCAACTGAAAAATATTTCGCGAGAAATCATTTCTCGCCTATCTCGCTGCGCTCAGCCGGCGAGAAATACAACATCTTTTTTCCCATTGCCCTTTTTCTTCTTACATGTATTTTCCTTACCCTTTAGATTGTTTCTTGCATCGTCTCCATCGCTTACATCGTTAATAAAGTAGTCCACATGTCGCTTCAGCTCGCCCTACTTATTGCCATATAAAACTATTAATTTTATTCATTGGCATCTTTGCTTAACACCCGTGCACGTGCACCCCCTACAAATTTCGACCTAGGTTCAGCATGCACATAATGACCATGAATGACATGAAGGACATGCACCAGCTATCCTACACATACATGTAAGCGGCTGTGCATATGCGGCTCAGATATGCGTGCTTGTTACTTCCTCCGCGTCATCGAAATTGTCGCAGTTTGACTAGTGACTTGTCACTTGTTACTGACAACTCCATAAACTAAGCCATTCGAAACTTATTACACAGTATGATAGTCTGAAGACTAGAGTAACGTTCTAGGACAATTGGACTGAGAGTTTTCATGCAGAGATGAAGTCCTCGTCGTCGCTGATGTCAATGGACGCAAAAATATCGTTCCCAAATATTTCAAGGAAGGTTGAAAGTTGGTCGCGCCTCATCTCAAACGCTTTGACTTTCTCCACAGAACAAGAGCTGCTATGCTTGTCGTCTGCTAGCTCTGGATGATTTATACTTCACCACCAACGAAGCCTAGTAAGAATACACGATCGTTGCGAGGTCGGTTGATTACCGTCGGCGGAATCACCTCGGAATCACCTCGATCTTGAAAATAATGAACTTTTTTTTAGCCGTGGCATGCCCACAGCTCATGCAGGTAAGTGTAGTATCACGTCCAGCGCGCCCTCTTTTTCAGCACTGGTATACCATGGTACGGCACCTGCGCGCGTGCATCACTAGCACTACGTGTAGAGTCTACACGGCTCTTGCAGGTACAATCATGTACTAGTAGTAGTACTGAGTCAGTGAGTGTCTCAGCCAGAGCGACAAATTTTATCGCTGTTGCAGGCATTTAGTTTGCCGACCCCTCGATGTTTCTCCAAGCGCTGCCACTTGTTCCACGAAGTCATTCTCACCCCAGCTAAGGTGAAGCAGTGATGGGGCTTGAGTGAATGGCCATAAGCACGAGAAATGTGCAGGCTGCAACACCTGACTGATCTCAGCGAGTCGAAATTACCAGCGCAGCGACATCAGCGAAGAAATTGCGTCTAGTTCAAAAATTCCAGCTTCCAATAACAGAAAATAGAACTTTGCCGTCACCCTATACTGATGACTATCGCCTATGTCCGATCCCTTGCCTCTGGTACGAGTGCTGGTGAGTAAATACCGCATTTTACATCAAAAGTCAAACTGCGACAATTTCGATGACGCGGAGGAAGTATAAGTGGAGTCGACTGTACCAAACTCGCACGACCAGAAGTGTTTTCGATGTCTTGAAAGCAGAAAAAGAAAAGTTTCATTCAGCAATACACGGTACACTTAGGCAGAACTTACGGACACAGGTGTGGGTAACATTGCTTAGGTACTGGCCTTTAGTGCACGCTGTCGCGTTACTTGTGTCCATGACGGACAACACCAGAAGCAACGCAAGTACCAGATCAGCTGTTGGGAGCGTCGTCCCCAGCTGTGAAAGACAACAGAAAAACAAATCAGATGAGAACATTATTGTAAGAAATGATGATTTTAGCGAAATGCATTTTGTTTGCAACAACGAGATGTCTGCGAGTTCATGGAACACCAAGGTGCTTTGCTTGATATCCGGTGGGCAGACTTTCATAATTAATTTATTTTCTCACCAGAGTTGAGATTTTGGTGAGAGGACAGCAGTAGGCAATTTAATAATATTATTTGCCTGATTTCGGAACTCAATGCCTTACCGGAGCGCACAGCTGCAGTTGGCCGGAAAGAACTCCACTCGCCTGTCCCAAACCCGAACAGGCGAAAGTTCACGGCCCCTTGCGCTGCGAAAAGTCGACGACGAGCGCTGTGTGCATCGCATTCTCCTTGCCGTCGGAAAGGTCCTGTCACAAGGACACCAAGCGGCCAGCTGTGCTTCTCTGAATCCTGACCTCTACCACCACTAGAGTCCTTGCCCTTAGCACTGTGTCGGTGTAGGCAGTGACAAGTAACGTTACCTGCCAAGCAGGAAGCTTGGACATTTTTGATCGGATTCTCTTCGAGAGAGTTGCACTTTTGCGACAATCTACTGTACCTCTCTGTCGCCGGTGCATGTAATGAAGTAAGCAGCGCTCCGAACTCTGCTGCTGCGCGTGCTTTTCCTTCGCTGTACACTCGACCTACGCAAGCCACGACTCCGGTGCGTGCGAGCTGCGAATCAGGGAGTAGTACAATACCAGTATTGTACTACTCCCTGCGAGCTGCTAATCATGCGCTCTAGCCTCTGCCCGTGCTCTGCACGACAGAGCCTCCGCTGCCGGGTACCGGGTAGTGGTAGGTAGGTCTACCGCGAACCGGATGGCAACGGGTGACTCGTCGTCCCTGTGAATCAGTCATTTTGTGATGTAACAGGTTTCTCTCCTATTCGTCAAGACTCACGAGGACGAGTGGCCAACCTGCAAGAAAACGTGAAACGCTGCACGCTCGTCAGAAGAATCAAGTCTGCAAACTCTCCAAGAAGGGTCGTCGGCCAATCCTCCAACAGTGGTAGAAAAAAATGTAACCAAGCCCTTTGATCTTTTCTTTTTTTAAACAAGAAAGGTGATAGAAACAATAATTTCAGTAGAATGGTTTCACATCTCCATGTATCACATGACCATACAGGACAGCCATGCTGGTTCCAACTCCACTCAGCTCCTGCATCCATGGGTCACGTGATGTCGGCCATGTTGGTTCCCCTGTCCACATGACATGATCACTTTTTTTATATCATTACCCGGTATACTCAGCTCATATTAAATAGGGGCGGATTTCACTGTTATTGAACAAGTATCATCCTGGTTGACGAGTCGTGCATCGCGATGCACAGCAGACGAGAATATGAAGTCCCCAGCACTGGCCCCGACGGAAGGAGAAGATGAATGGATCAGTGTCCGTTTTGCCTTTACTGTGTGCAAACTTCTACTGAATCTATCCAAGAGGAGGATCTTGTCAAACTACTAGCGGCAGAGTACCCAGCAAGAGTGAGTCGTGGAAGGTTTTGTGCTCGCTTTTTTTGTCGTGCCAAGAGCACAAACCGCATTCCCTCTGCCGTACGGATAAAGTGCCACACATCACCATGAACCGAACCAGAGTGTGCAAGAGTGGACATGTGCCAGTGGGTATTCTGCTAATCGTTGCTCAAGGCTATCCATGCCGCAGATCTATCCCGATTCCGCTTGATCACCTGAAGGGTTATGTAGCAATCTTGCCCTTATCTCATCCACCTCGTGAAAGACGGTTTTGGGGCAATCACGAAACTAGCCGTCTATGATTTTGTCATCTATCATCGATGGTTTTCTACTCCCTCTTAACCGAGGACTGGCTACAAGAACATGACCATGTGATCAGAGAGCGCTGGCTAGAGAGGCCAGAAACATGGACGCCCTCACTCGGATGACGAAAGCTGCGATCAGTGCCTTCTTTGGCTTTCCGACGGGGACTTCCACTGCAGGGCTCTTCGAGAGACTCTGTCTTCCTACCCTCGAGGACTCCGTGGCGGCGAAAGTTCTAATATTCGTACGTCACTCTGCATTCAATTCATGGCCGTTCAAGGGTCCTGTTTCGGAATTATTACGTCAGAGTGATCGCACCCGTGGACCTGACCAAAACCTATTGCAGGTACCCTTCTGGCCCAGTTCTTCTGCTAGAGGTACAATCCAATTCATTGCTGTCATTCTCTGGAACGAGATATCGCCCATGATGCGCTCTTCGAGAGTCCTTTTCACCCATGATGCGCTGTAAACCGTATTGTGCCCATTTCTGTGCTCTCTCGAAAGCGTCGAAGTGTTCAAAGTAGTCAATAAGACAAGCTGAATCGACATTTGTGTATACTTTATTCTTGCAATATAAAACGGTGGAGACAATGTGCAACAAAACGATGCAAATAATTATGAAGAAAATAGTGTAGAGAAAAATAAGGATTCAAACAAGTTTTCGTACAACACTCATCAGGAATCGTCGTTGTACTGGAAGACACTGAAACAAAATTGAACGATGAGTATTATTCATATTTTCATCGTTTTATTTCACATTGTCTCCACTGTTTTACATTGCATGAATAAAGTATACAAACAGGTCAATTCAACTTGTCTCTGATTGCAGTTATTATTGTCTTGTGAAAAGAAGAAGGACAAAATGTTACGAGTTATGACTAACTGTCCACTACCGTAACCAGATTACAGCCAGTGAGTGCGACAAAATGGCACAAAACTGACAAGGAGTACTGAGACATTCGGCGACCTGACACCTAGCTCCAACACTCGCACTCGCTGACTGTCACTAGTTACGTTGGTGGACAGTTAGTCATAACTCGTAACATTTTGTCCTTCTTCTTTTCACAATAATTTTTGGCTCACCATCCAAGTTACAAATTATTGTCTCCTCGCAGTTTGTTCAAATATTCAAAGTAGGTCACTTTTTTATCTGTTCACTAATAGTCCAACCTTTCTATTTCTAAACTCGGATGTTGAGCTAAAGTAATCATGAATAAAAAAGTACAAAGGTTTAATGAGTTATGACTAACTGTCCACCAACGTAACCAGATCATATACAGTCAGCGTGTGCGACAAAATGGCACAAACCTGACAAGGGGTACTGAGACATTCAACGACCTGACCCCTAGCTCCAACATTTCTCCGAGGTGCAAACCAAGAACCCTTCCCAACATCCGCGGTACTTCTGGATCTCACAGACCAGTTTTTGCTGCTGCTAAGTTGTGGAATCTTTTGCCCTCGTCTAAAAAGTCATGCCCTACCACATGCCGATTCAAGCGTTTATTGAAAGTTTACTTTCATGGCTAATGCTAGGATGTTCCCTATACCGAGAGTTCTCAATACTCACTGTTTTCTTTACTCCACCTATCCAGGTTATCTTAGATGTTATCCGTTTGGGGATGATTGTCCTTGGATTTCCAATGCATTCATAAAACAAACACAGAATGGATGTACTTCGGAATCTCACAGCCTAGCATTCCCCTCTAGTCGGCCTGACCTAGCACATTTCAACTCTCACGTCCATTGAAAGTCTACTTTCATGACCAATGTTAATGATCTAAGGAGAGATTCCTATACTCACCGTTTTCTTCACTCCCCATAATCCAGGATAACTAATCTTGTTCTTAATCTTTTCTCCCTTTCCATCGTCATCATAACATTGGGCATGATTGCCCGTTTGACTTGCGATGTAAAATAAAAGCAATACAAAATACAATACAACTTTCCTGCTTGGAAGGCTCAGGTTCAGAACGGTCACAATTTGTCACAATTCGTCTTCGCTTAGCTTCCCCTGTCTATGTGCATTTTATACCATGGTACGGTACGGAGGGCCTGTTTTCAGCCAATCAGCGCTCGTCTAGCCATGGTTATATTGGCCAGTATAAATCCCGCGCGGGATTTATATAGAATATAAATCCCGGTGCACCGTACTTACGCTAGGGCACTGCCACCGTACATGTTCACTGCCTGAAAGGCAGTGAACTTGTACGGCGGCAGTACTCCAGCGCACGGACCATACATAAACAGACACAACGGACACCACATGCGCGTGTACACTCCACACAGAACGGCACACTGACGAGGAACAGTACACAATGGAAAAGAAGAATGACCTGGACTTCGTCTACAGAGTATTCTATTATACTGAATCTGAGGATAAAGAACGTCGAATAACCACGAAGTATCCCGAATGCGTCAGCAATGTACATTGTACTTCGAAGAGTTGAAGATCATCAACGGACTGTCTCCTTCGTAAATAAGTTTATAATACCAGTGTACATGTACTTCAACCCGATTGGAAAAGGTTACAATAGATTGGATTGAAATGTGATACAAAACAGTGTATGCAAATGCATCTACTTGCAAGCAAAACTGATTATGAGATGCCGCATGTGAAAATCAGCACTGTACCATAATTATAGTAACACTTACTCCCAAAGAGTCCAAGCTGTAATCTAACTAGTGACGGTAGTTCGATTCAACGACAAACTCCAGCACCGCAGCAATTCATTCGACTTCCGCACCGCTCACGACTCAAGACAAGATCATGAAGATGCTACAATATGCACTGGAACTGAAAGGAAATCTTATGCCAAACATCCACGGAGGAATCTCCTTCTGACCTTGCTCGACCATTCTTTCAATTGACAACTGATAACCATCAGAAGATGTTCATGTACTGCATGATGTAGGAAATCTCCAAATAGGTTCGTTGTTCTGGAAATGCGTAGGGGTACCTGGCATAAGTAGGATATGACCCTCGTAGTCGGGTTATACCGTACCCTCATATAAATCCCTCCTGCTATCGCAGTCGGGATTTATATTCAGCCGGTATAACCCTCTGACTCGGGTTATATCCTCTACACATAAACTTGAGCCTCCCAAGTTAGGTGGTCTGTTGCTTTTCGTCGTCGAGTTGTAGTAAGACCGGTATGGCCATGACAGCAGCATTCGTATACATTAAACAAACAGCTCAAAAGTCAAAACCTTCTTGCCTTTATGGGTAGCAGCTTGAGGGGGAATCCGAAACCTTAGCAGTCTACTTTGGAAGGCAACTCAACCTTGTAGAGTGGCAGATTTCCACTCGTGCTTTAATACCAAAAAATAATCTTTCAAGTACACAAAATGGTCGTAATCCGAATCAAAATGGAATTCATAACCGGGCCTCCCATGTTTGTTTGCTAAGATGTGATTTTAAAGTCGCAGCACCAACAGACGGTAACGCTTTCTTTGATACATGTGAGCGATTTAGCACAATAGTGCAAAAAAAATGGGGAAAGCGAGGAAAGAAGACAAGAACAAACCGAGGTCCTTGCCGAAATTGCAACACCCAGCAATACAATCTGTTTATTTTCTTTCTTCTGTTTTCTTCTTCAACGAGGATTACCTCCCTACCCGATCTCCCTTTGTTTCGTTCACGCAGCTATGAAGCCGAGACCTCTGGTCGACTGAGCTTAATGGCCCCCACTACCACACTCCAGTATTCACCCCAGTGTCTGGAGATCTGTAGATTTTGTAGAAGAAGAAAGCTCACATACATGTACAAATATGAATGTGCTTACCTTCCTGCTAGACGATGCGTACATAGCGAGATAGCAAAGAGAGGCGACTTTGAAGTACTCGGCGCGGTGCTGAATGGCTCCGATCGAAAAGAGGAGATATACTTGTATGTATGTATTCTTTATTTTACTTGGCAAAGTCAAACGGCATTTGTTCTTCCTCCTCCCCTTCACTGTCTGAAACCTAGCACTGGATCTGCTACCGGCACTGGAACCAGCAAGAGTGAAGTATTACTACTAATAACAACAAGAGTCCATTATAAGGGGTTATGGACTCTTGATAATAAGAGTATCGCCCTCGTACCTGGGTAATGCCAAGAGTACATAACCCGGTACCCCCCATGCACTCTTGGTAAAATCCTCTTCTTAGTACGTTTTGTATACACGGGGTTACAAGCAAGGGGGGGGGGGGCTGAGGTGGGGGCGTTTGTACTGGACTTTACGGTACAATTTTGTCAATCTGTTACACGATGACGGCGGGTTAAACTTGATAACTCGACCCGGGTCGAACTTGTGCAAGATGTACCGTCTCTACGTACTAGGCATTTCACAAATCGACCCGATTTTTTCGCCAATCGGCTTTTCGATCGGCTAAGAGAATGTCCAAATTCGGCCATATTATGAGCCCCAAAAGCAGAATTCGGCCATGTACATTATTATTATTATTATTATTATATGGTTGCGACTTCGGCGATGATTTGTAAGAAAGGGAATAGCGCGGAATAGCGCGAGCTCCGGTGTGGGGAGCAAACCCTTTATTATTATTTATTCATATTTTAATAGGGCAATCCCCACAGACTCAAGGTCTACATGTAGTTGCATTCACCGCTGGCAATACGTACAGTATACATTAAACATGCACGCTTTAGAGGCACGACCAGGCAGGCACAGTGGGTTGATCAAAGACCATGATTGACATGCACATGTATCTCTCGCTTGCATACATGTACATGTACGATAAGCCAAACTTGCCATATTGCCAATTATATACTCACGTTGCCATAGCGACCAGCGCAGTGCATTTCCCTACACTACAGGCTGACCGCACGCACCTTCCCTTAGGGTGTGCAGACTCCACTGTACAGTTTGTAGACACTTCGTGTTTCACACAGTTATACA
Source organism: Sycon ciliatum (assembly GCF_964019385.1). Taxonomy (NCBI): domain Eukaryota; kingdom Metazoa; phylum Porifera; class Calcarea; order Leucosolenida; family Sycettidae; genus Sycon; species Sycon ciliatum. The sequence continues at coordinate 16,753,402 of NC_088649.1, read as the reverse complement.
CCACTACTCAAAAACGGTCTCTTGGCTACAAATTCTTCCAAAAATAATAAAATCCAAATTTTCCGGCCAGGCCCATCTTCAGGAATAATAAATCCAGAACAAAGACTGTGGTTATTATAATCTGACTAAAACGATGAGACAAATAGCACCAAAAGAAAGCAAAGGATAGCGCGAACAAAACCAGCAGCAATTGCAGCAGCAGAAGCAGCAACAGGAGCAGTAAAAAACACACGAAGCAGGCTAGAACATCACAATCTCCCAAAACCAAGCAGTAGCATCACGTGACCATCCCCAGCAAAGGAAGCATGTATGTACTGTTACAAAAATCACAAACTGAACATATCAGTGACAAATAACGCCCAAGCACCTAAACATCGCCCAACAAACGCCAGCGCTTGTCCATATTCATCGCCGATGTCCTCTTTCGAATGAAGTGGCCCTCCATGATTCGGCGGTCTATGTAGGATCTCTACCTCTGGGAGAATGGCAAAGACGACTCGGGTAAATGTGGCATTTGACTGTACGTAGCATAGGAAAAATGAAAACCTGGTCATTTGCTGTCACAATGGAAATACATGTGCTGTTGATAAACTGAACTGGCAAACACAGACTTATCCAAATGTTTTTTAGTAAGAAAAGTTTATTCAGGTTTTTACCGTACCGTTTCTATGGTTGTAGCCAATGAGCGACGTTCACGCGGTGGCCTTGATGAGCCGATAAAGCCCGTGGTCAATGGATACGGAAAAATACGGTAGCAATAAAGCCCGTCGTCAATGGCACCCCGTACTCTGTCAGCCTAGCTATGCAGGGGTCTGTGGCAGTTTTCGTTGTCAGCTCAGTTCACATCTCACATTCGACTGTGAACATGCTCTGGTACCTGGAAACAGCCTGTCCAAAAACGGCAACATGAAATGTGTCTACACATCGTGGTCAGTTTTCGACTCAAGTTCTTGTTGTCGTGAGTGGAGATGAAATGTTTCGATAGTGTTGAATAAGCGAAAGAGCATGCACCTATCTATCTGCTAAGAAACAAGCTGAAATAAGTGTCAAACATCGCGATCAGTTTTCCACTTTCTGTTCTACATGATTGTACTAAAAAAGGAGTTGACGAGTTGCCGAACCTTTCTGATAATTTTGAGGAAGCGAAAGATCATGGACCAAGGATCATCCCATCCATGAGAAGCGGACGGAGCTGAAACTCACAAGCTGAAGGAGCTATTATTATTATTATTATTTTTTTTCTTATTTTGTTAGGGATTTCCCAACAGGCAATGTTGCCTTTTTACTGGGAACCCTAAATGAGACTTTGTGTGAGCGCGAAACAAAGCAGGCGACTCGGCCAGGCGACAAGATGGAGGCAGCGCATTCCACCTGTCGGCACCAAGATACGCAATGGAATGGAAACCATACCGGGAGTGGCAGGCAGGCAAGACAAGAGCAGCTGTAGCTTGGCCCCGAGTTGTGGCAGCAGAATGTGGGCCAGTGCAGCGGGGAGTGAATAGGAGGCTGAGAAGTGGGCTAGATAAACCATGCAGACAGCGAAAGACAAAGAAAGAGAGCTGAAACTCACAAGCTGAATCCACCACGTCCCCGACCACCCCCCTATACGTGTCCTGCTTTTATACCAGAAAGGCGAAAGACAAAACCTGAAACACCATCATAGAGGTCTGGCAGGACTTTTCGCCTTCATCATTGTCTACTTTTAATATTTTTAGAAGCATGGTTTGAACCCCGCGGCACTAAGGGGGTCACCTCAGGTAAATAGCAATGGAAAAACCAAGATCAAACATGGTACACATTATGTAAAGAAAAAGAAAAAGACCGTACCCTGCCAGTTTCGTGGACTTACGGGGGTCGCATTGGGGGGGGGGGGGGCAGCGGATGAATGCCATGACAACCGAATATGGTTCGCTGCTTTTCTCAGCAATGAGGGATGTCTGGGAGATGGTTTCCTGAGATGTGATGGTTGCTGGCGACTCTCCTATCTCTCGTAACATCTAATGAAGCCAGGTGAGACGACGGGTGGTGGTGGAGACTGACAATCGAAATACTGCCGTACCTACATGTACAGTACATGTACATGTAGTTGAAGGTTTGCTGAATAGCCCTTTCCCAAAGATGCCATAATTTTTCGCAACTTATGCTTTTCGCAACCGTGTCAAAACAAGTGCGAGTTAATTGCTGAAATCGCATCCATATTTTCAGAAAAAGGTCAAAAGTTGCTAATATCGCAACTTAAAATTGAAGAGTTCTTGCGCAAAAGCCCCCAAATGAAAAGGAGCAGAAATAGCAGAAGTGCAGCGACAGCCAACTTGTACACCTCTTCCTGCTGTGAACCACGACTTTACACATAACAGTGCCAGTATGGCAGTAGCCTGTTGCGTGTACATGTACATGTATCCTACATAATTCCAGTGCATGGAAAAGGGAATGCACATTATCGTAACTACTGTTGACCTACCGTTTCTCTGAAATGAGTCTGAAGCAGTGAAGGCAGGCGAGAAATGATCGAGCATGTAGTTCGTGACTTGACATTTTGACCCCATGCCATGGGGCCAGGGTTGCGGAAAAGTTGCGAAATAGTTCGCGAAAATGAAGAAAGTTGCGAAGGTTGCGTCTCTAAACAAGGAAAAGTTGCGAAAAAGTGGGGAGCATCTTTGGGAAAGGGCTATTGCTGAACATTTGCCAGGAGAGATTGCGAATACAGTAAAACCTTGTTTAAGCGACCACCCCAAGGTGCGAGCAAAAGCGGTCTTTAGAACCAGTTGATCTTTTAAACCAGGTCCCACAGTGTCTGTGTCCGTTTTTATGTTGCCATGGCGCTTTGGCTTGTTGGTTTCGTGAATGTTAACTAAATTTTGCAATGTGCAAACCTCCATTTTGCCCGTACAAGAGGCCTCTCAACTTAAAAAACATCCATGATGAGAGTGGCAAGCCATACCAGCAGGAGTGTCCCAAGGATCCGTTGTAGGCCCCCTGCTGTTCTTGATCTACACCATTGACCTGCCCTCTGCCTGCACCAACTCGAAGACAAAGTGCAGCCAATTTGCAGATGACACGGCGCTCATCACAACACACCAGAGCCGTTTGACATCGGAGTTGTCCCTGCAGTCAGCCGTTTCAGCTGCCGCAACCTGGCTGTCCAGATGGCACCTCCTCGTCAATGCCTGAAAGACCCTTACCTTGTCGTTCACACCAAACCACCGACTCAACATCACTCTTAACGGCACACCCCTAAAGCAAGTCAACGAACACCGTCACCTTGGAATCATACTACAAAACAACCTCCAATGGAACTCACATGTCACGCACATAATACTATTAACAAATCCAAAAAACTCCTTCACCAACTTCGTAAAACACGAGGCCAACTTAACCCTTTGAGGACCGAGGACGAGTTAACTCGTCCAAAAAAAATTCGCTGTATTCCCGAGGACGAGTATACTCGTCCTGACAGTGCATGCATTTGTACAGTGCATATACACTATTGTTCAAATTATCGTAACTCTGGTGTCCTTTGTCCGATCATTGCAAATGGTAGCTCGTTGGAAAGCTGAGAAACTAAGCTTTCCAAGAATATGTCGTTTGATATAGCGCGATGTGGATTCATGGGGCGCCGAAGAGCGAAACACAAATACGCTTGAACTTTTTGACAAATAATCACGTGCGCAGTGATCTGCATCAATCAGTACCTCTCAAACGGGATATTGGGTAGGGAGGATTAAATTGAAAAAGAAAACAGAAGAAAGAAAATGGAAAGATTGTATTACTCAGTGCGCAAAAGAATAAGTTGAGTATTGATGTGAACGCTGTTAGACTTTTAGATTCAAGAGGAGACTGTCTGTGAGGAGAGATTACATGTATGTCCAAGCAGGGTAGGACACTGTACCCTTTTACTCGCGTATGCTATGAGTGGCCTAGTGCCTGTTCGTTCTGAGGAGATGGTGATAAGCTGCTGTCTTGAACTTTTGGATGTACTTTGGGTGAAATGGGTGGGGAATGATAGAGGTAGGCAGCTGGTTCCAAATTGGGATGACGGAATGGGGAAAGGCTCGGCTCACATTGTTCTTTATACAGGAGGCAGAGGGCAGCGATGGTGCGGCGAATTATGAGGCTAGGAAGACATTTATTCTGCCGCGAACTTGAATTGTGTCTCGGGAAATGTAACACCACACAGCGCCATTCATCCTCCGCGGCGACCTAAATGCCAAGAACAGCTTTTGGTTGGATTCTGATGTGACAGACAGAGCTGGTGACGCACTTAGCTATCTTATCGATGCATATGGTTTCCATCAGCATGTAAACTTTGCCACCCACATCTGCCGAGGCTATCTAAATTCGTGCCTCGATCTAGTCATCTCCAATCTCTCTCCGGAGGAAGTCACACTTTCTTCCAGAGCACCGTTTGGGTGTTCAGATCACCTAGCAATTCAGGGAACTATCTCTATGAAGCCACCGGCAGATGAGCGTGGCAGACGTAACCTACCACCTTTGACTTGGAACTGGAATTCAGAGAACGTTGGCGCCCTGAGAGAAGCGCTAGCGTATACTCAACTCCTGCCACCGGACATTGATGTGCCGTCATATTTGCTGACCGAACTGTGGTCGCTCTGGCGTGACACTCTACTTTCGCACCTCACACCAGTTCTGTACTCAACTCCGGTTGACTAGATCATCTGCAGTGTCTCAAAAACGCCCATGGATGACGCCTGATCTGCTAAATAATATCCGCACAAAGCAAAGGTTTTACAGGAAATACCTCCGAACACGGACGGCTGAAGACTGGGACCAGTTCACAACTCAGCGAAACAAGACAACAACTCTTCTCCGTAGTGCCAAGTCCAAATTCGTTCATAAATCAGCCAATGCCGACAACCACTGTGACCAAACCCATACAAACCGACCAAACCTCTACAAACTAACTTATGAAGACCCTTCGAATTTCACCAAGAAAGGAAATGCCAGCTTTGAACCATGATGGCAGGAAGCCCACATTGAACTTAGAGCAGGTAGAAGCATTCAACAGCTTCTTCATTTCAGACATTATCAAAACAGGAAAAATGAAGATATTTCTCCTACACCCTAACAAAAAGTCTGCTACAGGCCATCAGAGAGTATACAGTACTGAAAGACGGAGACAGAAAAAAGTGCCGGCACCGCATCGTCATAGCAATAGACATGGCAACGACAATAAAATACAGCAGAATCATAATTTCAGTTGAAAAATTAAGAGTGCTACCACAAAGAGTTTCTTCATGTTTACATGTGTATCAGGAAGTTGTCAAATACAGTACTGCAACAAGTGCAAGACTAGTATTTGACGACTCCCTGGTGTGTAATTCTGAGGACAATTTTTCTTCTTTTTTTCAGCTCCAGATAGCTGTATTTTTCATTGCAAAACAATCCTGAATTGTTGTGTTTGTTGTTCAAGCAAAGGTAAAAGCAGAGGACAGATGAGCCTGGTAAGAGTTTTGCGTGGCACATGAAGACCACACACAAGCATCCGCGAAGCGGCGGATGCTTCATCCGATTCAGGCTATTGGCGATAGAATCTCTCTTGGAGACCCCTTGAAAAGGCGGATCTCGGCCGAGCTCCTCCGCTATCCCTTGCATATCAGGACATCAGCACGTCGTCCCTACATCCCCTATGTTTTGTCCTTTTCCTCGTTTCTTTTTGTTCTCCACCTGTATTCCAGTAGGGCTGTGTCAATAGTAAAAAATAAAAATAAAAAAAATAAAAAAAGACCCGCTGACGAATAGCTGAGGGTGGGCCCTACACTGCCTCAGCAGAATGAGATCCATGGTAAGGTCGACCCTCAAATATTTGGCACACTTTGAGTTGCCCTCTCCCTGCGGGGAACTCACCATAGACGCAGATGCCGAGACAACGCCAGCAGGGCTACTGCAGTACTGGGAGCAGGAGGCATACCGGGGCTGGTAGTTGGTGACAAAGCCATGATTCCAGGATACTTGAAATGAAACAAAATGCACACTTGATAAAACTTTTCACAGTTCGAGAGAGAGGAAAGCGTCAAGATTGACAAGAAGTCCGGTTCGACTGTGCCTTGTGCACTGACATTTACAACTACGACTAGTACTTTAGTAAGAACTAGTAGCTACATGCACAAGAATGAGTACTCGTAGTGCGCCGTGTACTAGAGCACGCGCGGAGCATTCGAAAAGTATTCGAAAAGTAATTTCTGTTTGCGGGCATTTTTCAGTCGAACAAAGCCCTAGTTTCGACTGATTGAGTGCTTTTCGTGACGATTCTCGAATTAATTTCACTCGAATATTCGATTTGCTGATGCTCCGTAATTCTTATTATTCTTTCATTCAACATCATATGCCTCCACTGATGATCTCAGGAGGAGCGAAACAGCTGTCTGGAGGGTCATTGCCAATATCAACCTATAATACCGGTCGTTGGTGGGACATCTTGGCAAGTGATGGCCCAGCTTATGGATATTTCCCAAATGCATCAAAATCGATTCTGGTGGTGAAGGAGCGTTGCTATCGTGAGGCACTTGAGCTGTTCAGCGACACCAGTGTCGTCGTTACGTGTAATGGAGCCCGGTACCTGGGGGGCAGCCATCGGCTCAGCTGATTTCAAGGAGAACTTTGTATCGACTAAGGTCCGGGAGTGGGCTGATGAGCTAACTCGGTTGGCTGATTTCGCTCGCTCGCAGCCCCAGGCAGCATATTATGCATATGTCATATTATGCATATGCCTCGGGCTTGAGAAGTCGCTGGGCTTTCCTATGCCGCGTTCAGTCTATTTCTCCGTCCCAGTTCCAGCCACTGGAGGACGTGATAACCACGAAGCTTATACCAGCAATGACAGGTCGGCCACCGCCTGGCACAGTGTTGAGGGAAGTACTAGCAATGCCCTGTCGTTTGGGTGGCCTGGGCCTGGTCAGCCCGATGACTTTGTGCGCCCAGTATGAGTCGTCTGTCGCCATCACAGCATCTCTCTCCCGGCGTATCGTGGATCGTGTTTCTGATATTGGGAATTCTCTGATTGGCATCCAGCGGGAGAAGGCAAAGAGGAAGAAGGAAGTGCGTCATAGCCAGGCGGAGTCGGCACGGCATATCAGCAATGATGCGTCGGACGCCTTGCGACACACCATTGTCCTCGCCCGTGAACCTGGCGCCTCGAGTTGGCTGACTTGCCGTCCATTGAAAAGGTATGGTTTTTCACTGAGCAAAGCTGAGTTCATGGACGGCTTGTGCCTCCGTTATGGTTGGATGCCGCCGAGGTTACCAACTCATTGCTCTTGTGGACGGGACAATGGTATTCACCATTTTTTTTTTTTTTTTTTTTTTATTTACTTGAAAAAGCACATAACCACCAGGAAAGCTGACAAAGAAAAAAGAGTAAGAAAAGACAGATAAAAAGAGAGCTGAGAGAGAGAGAGAGTTGGGGTACGGTTAGGGGAGGACGAGACATTGAATGGTGGTCGCCACAGTCACAGATAGTAGCAGTGCTGGTGAGGCTACAGGCACTCCACTGACCATTAGGTCTCAGTATCGCCATGCCGGTAACGCACCAAGAGACAAAAACGGAAGAAAATCTGAAGCGCAATACATGAATGGTAATTACAATATAGGTAATAGGGAGAGTGGTGACCAAGAGAGGACAGTATAGACCGTTAGTATGGGGTGCTTCAATGCACATCCCCAAACCGAGAGGTGCGATCTGGAAAGAACAGTGAGACGATCAACATGATGGGCTTCAAAGCACGTCCCAAGACCATGGCTGGTCTGAAATGTGTTTGTTGACACCTTTTTTAAAAGCTGTGAGTGGAGAGTGATTGGCCAGACGGGGAAAGACGTCCTCGGGGAGGCTGTTCCACAATTCAAGGAAACAGTAGGGGAAGGAACGTCGAAGGTAATCGGGACTGGTGCCGGGGGTGGTGTTTAAGAGCTGTTCCCCGTGCTGGCATTGAGCCACAGCTGCAGCCACTCACTGGAGAGAGAATGAGATACAGGTCTGCTATTGTGGAGGAGCATGCGCGGCTTGATGTAGCGGTCAGTGGTTTGTGGGGCAGTCGTTTTGAGCGTACTTTACTTGATATACGGGTTTTTAATCCTCATGCACGCTCAAATCGATCTGCACCACACACCACTGTCTATCGGCGCCATGAAAAAGAAAAGCGACGATGTTATGAAGAGAGAGTGAGAGAGGTGGAGCATGCGACGTTCATGCCTGTTGTGCTGTCGGCAAGTGGTGGCATGGGAAGAGCGGCGACATCACTCTATCGCCGAATCGCGTTATTGAGAGCGGAAAGGAGGAAGGAGCAGTACTCCCACGTAATATCTTACATCAGATGCCGTCTCTCATTTGCCCTGTTGAGATCATGCATCATGTGTTTGCGGGGTGCACGGGGTCTTTTCCGTGAGCGATCGGTTCGGCATCCGGAGTCTGCTGAGCTGGTTGTTGCTGAGGCCCAGGTTGCTCGCATGTGAGAATCTATAAATTGCAGCAGATTATTTTTATTATAAATACTGGACATGGATATTGAATTAAACTGTACTCAGTGACTTTTTACATTCTACAGGCTACGTTTTATTGTTGTTATTATTGCAAAGCTTTCCTTTTGATCTTCAAAATTTGAGTAATAATGATAATAATAATCTTGCCTCTGTTTTCTTTACCTGCTACATCGTACTTACAATTTTTTTGTTTTCTTTGAAAGAAAATATTCTTGACTGTGTGAAAAAATAAATAAGGCCAAAACAAAAAATAGGCTTGTTTCCGGTCGGCAACCCCTCAAAAAGGAGACTCGGTCGGCCGGAATGAAACTTTTTTTGGATACTTTTTTTGGTTCCTCAATCGTTGTGGTATTAATGGACAAGAGCACCTACACATGTACATTGTACATATATCATGGCAAGGGTCAATGTCAAAGTTGACTGACTCACTGTTCTTGTACAGCATGTGGTGTATTCCTGTTTTCGTACATCCTGAGAAATCAAGCAAACAGTTCGAGTCCTTCCAGCTCCGTTATTCTAGCTCGTATCGACCCCGGAGGTTTTCGAGCCGACAGCTGAGAATCTCTGCTACCTTGTAGGTGTTTCGATTGTGGAATTCGGTTGAGATTTGACTGAGTTATGACTCGTTGAGTGCACTTGCACACATGGCATTGCCACCGTTTGTATACATTTGGGACCAAAAAAAGTTTCAGAATTTGGGAAAAAGTGGCCCGGTCGGGCGACCGGAAACAAGGTCATTATTTGTTTTGGCCTAATAATAATAATACCGGAATTGTCCTCGCTGTGGTGATGGTGATGTGAGTGCAGAGTTTGGATCGGCCAAGAGCGAAATGTGGTGGTGTGGTGTATTGCTATTAGGTAGAGTACCGGTAGATCTAAAATTCCCGAGCTCGAGATACTAAATTTGCAAGGTGCACAGATTTTCATGAATTCTTTCAAAATTTGGGTTGCATTTCACTGGATCTCAAAAACTACAGAGCAGTACAGAGGGCACTGAATGAACTTTGAACCCATATGGTCAGGGAAGCTACCTCTAACCAACTTTCTGTGGCTGTGTTCCAACCTCTCTCTCTTCTTCGACTCCATCGGCATCAACATAGTTGAGAAAAATAGAGCTCGTAGTTTTGTACTTGTTGCTGGCGAATGCTGTTGACGCCTTGTGCTTTCTTTCTCGTGGCTTGTAAAGTTTTCGGAGTTTCCGGTGCGTTGTAATCTTGTTCGCAGCTGGAAAGCCGGTACGGAGGCTGCTAGAAAAGAATGGATTTGCTTTCGAAAGTCTCCTCAACCACTGTTGTCTTGCTGGTAGCAGTCATGGCCGCGAACATTCTGGAAACCAACGGATGTGAGTCGAGTGCTGTGTGTTGTGTTTCGCACTTGCCTCTTCGCCGGTGTGTTTTTTTCTTTTCTCTCTCTGCCTCAATCAATGCCAGTCTGGTCGCCCGGCGGTAGAGCATCTGGAAAGAAACTCACACATCCCCGATTTCCTCTCGCATGTTTTGGCTATGCATTTGCACCCGGTCATACAAGTACAGTAACTGCTCGTATATTATGTACCTGGGTGACAGCATGACGTGTGGGATGTGGTCTTAGACCCTGCTTCGGATTTCACGCGTTGGGCTCTTCCTCGGCCTGTCCCCGATATCATTATCCATCTTCATCATCTACGACTGTGTACTACAACTGACTGTGTGAAACCAGCGGAAGGACTTTGGTTTCACCCCTCTGCCATGTTTACGGGCTGCGCCTACATTCTTGTGGGTGCAGCACCTCTCACCCGTCACTGCGCGTGAGAGTTTTGTCGGGAGCGCGTTTCCTGCTCACACCTCGATGCCCTCGGGACCGTAGTAGTAGCAAAGCGACTCGCGGAGGTTTGGAACTAAATCATCCAGGTCGGTGTTGTGGGTTGGCCATTCAATATTTTCTTTTCCATTTTGGAGTAGTCTACTAATCGACGAGAAGGAACAACGTAGCCGGAAGGATCAGTGGTAATTCCCTGGTCAGCCCCGGTTAGTATAATACATAAAATAGTTCCCTGTTACGTGTTATCTATGGCTGGCGACCTCTGCTCTCCCGATGTGTGGCCTATAGAAATCGCTGCATGCTGTGCCATTCGGCTGAAATCATTGACAAGAGCTTCCAGGTTCCGCGCGTATTGTTCCTGTGTAGCGAATTTAATAATTACCTTCAGAGCCGCTAACCTCAACTGAACAGTCACGTTTGTCCTAGTACCAGTACCCTTGTCTTTCATTAATATTTTCGAGCTGGGTGTGTGAAGAACATAGAAACAAAAAATTGAAAAAAAAAGAAGAAGAATTCCAGCAATGTTTCTGCACAGTCCTGAAGTAAATACAGTGCTCAAGCGATGCTTTCCATAACGTTAGTTGAATGATGCTACCGGTATGACACAGCAAGCTGCCTATCCAGCTCCAACGGAAATGCTTTCACCAATGTCAGGATGAGCAAGCCATACCAGGGGCGTGCTCGGCCCCCCAACTAGGGGGGTGCACGGAGCCGAGGGGAGCCCCCCCCCGGCAATTTTCTGCAATTTGTTTGCAACCTTTCTTGAATTTTAGAGCATATTTGCATACATTACAATTGCAATTACCCAGATTGAAAATTTTTGGGGGGTGCACGTGCCCCCCGTGCCCATCGCCGAGCACGCGCCTGCATACGAGCAGCTACAAGCAGCTACAGTCGACTCCACGTATGACAAACTCACATAATTATAGCGAATTTTGT